>NC_089780.1:2059199-2201699 GCF_040412425.1 Macrobrachium rosenbergii | reverse complement strand
CCTTATAATTCGGTTTTCAGGCTCAGCGATGTTGGTCAGCACCTAACCATTATTCATAGTGGAAATATAAATGTGTATATATGTATATATATATATATATATATATATATATATATATATATATATATATATATATATATATATATATATATATATATAGAATCTACTGGTCACTTTTTACCAGGTACCTACATAGTTTTTATTAACCACATTGCCCTGTACCTCCAAGTACATTTACACCCTTCTTCTTTGTGGCCATGTAATCATCGTTACTTCGTTCTGATACCCCGGAACCGAGGTCGAATCCCGGAGGGGCATCAGATGACTAGTGACAAGCGTTTCCAAAACGTGAAGAAAACGAGAAGTTAAAAGGACATTATGGTTAATAAACACACATACACACACATATATAGTGTGTGTGTATGTATGTGTATATATATACACACACACACACACACACACACATATAACATATATATATATATATATATATATATATATATATATATATATATATATATATAACCATTATCATCATCACGTGAAATTCAGCCAATTATGCCTTTCCTGTGCTTTCAAGTTCACGAACCACCACTCGCCTCCATCCACTGACTCTACTCTACTGTACATCTAATGTCAATTCATCCCCTTGTATTCGTCCTCATTAAAACTCATCTCTCTCTAGACGTGAGATGCACTCTATTAAGCAAGCTTTATAAATTAGAAGAGCTCATCCGCGCATGTCCGTTGTCGCTTCAGAAGACTCCATCAACATTTATCCTGCATCTTTTTACATGGATAGCATGAATTGCCTTTACGTAATTGACAGGAATACGATAATAACGGAGAATTTCCCATCTGTCCGTGGACTCTATCACATGCCTTCTCACAGTCAAGAAAAGCCACCAAGATGGATCTTCTAAATTCCATACACTGCTGCAGAACATGTCTACAAGCAAACGTTTGATCTGTGTATACCTTGTCTTTTATAAAACCAGCATGCTAATCTCCAAATATTTTATCATTCTATATCTATATATCTATATCTACCTACCTAGCTATCTATCTATATATATGTGTGTGTATATATATACAGTATATATAGGCTAACTAAGGTATACTTAACTTTTTTACATATATATATTATATATACAGTATATATGTATAGATATATATACATATACATATACAATACATATATATATATATAATATATATCTATATATATACAATATATATATACAGATATATATATATATATATATATATATATATATATATATATATATATATATATATATATATATATATATACATAATTATCCATACAGATGGGTCTGAGTGTACCATCAAGTAAGGAAACTCAGATTCACTACTGAAGAAGAAGGCAATAACACTAAGACTTGAGGAACACGGGCTATATTAAAGTGCTGTACGGTCACATCAGGCGAAGTCGACTGAAGACGACACCGTAAGTGGCCCAACATTCACAAACAGCGACGTAGACACAGCTCCCTCCCCCACCCTCTCCCCCCCTTAATTAATTTTTTTATCTCTTAATTTCTTCAATCAGAGTAAAGTTGGTTCGTTTGCTTGAGGCTGGGACTGGGGCTCATTAAATTTGACATTACTCATTCTTAACTAAAGTTTCTGATGGGTCATACTGTCTTCTGTGATGCCATTATTCTCTCTCTCTCTCTCTCTCTCTCTCTCTCTCTCTCTCTCTCTCTCTCTCTCTCTCTCTCATAACGACCTGCATGCATTCACCGTGAAAGTCATGATAAAATTTTAATTGCCTCTTTGTCCTGCGATTAAAAACCATAATTTCTGCTACGGTAGAAATATAACGTTAAATGACAATTTCACGGGCAATTGCTCTCATAAAGAACTAACGATAAATAATAAAACCACCGTCACTCATCGGTGAACACAATCATTTCCAAAAGAGGCAACACTGCAAAGAAACCGACTAAAACCGACGGTTACTTGTAGGCTATTCCTGAAAACTGTGAGCATTCCACTACGCGTGAGCACTGATATTTGACAAAGATGATCTCACAACTCCATGAATTGCCGGCAAACGCTTTCCTTTTGCTACATTGCTCCAGCCTGAAAGATAACCACAATCGTACAAAAACTCTGCCCTTTCATCTATAATTTCTCTTAGCAATTTTCACTCAAGCTTTTACTATACAGAAAATTGTATCATCATCAACATCGCCTCCAACGCCCTGCGACTCAAAAGGGCCTCTGTCAAATCCCGCTGCTCATGTCTGCCTCTGCTTTCACTTCCACAAATCTCTACTTACTTCCAGTCACCCGTCACATAGTTCTGGGTCTTCTAACTCTTCCGGTGCTCTGATGAGCACAGCTTTCACTATCACGTATATTCTCCCTGGAGTGGTGCAAAGCTCCACCTCGATTTCATTACGCCATTTCAAACAGAACGTTCATTATTTCTAGTCTTACTATTTCTACCTCTTATCTTGTCATCTGTATATTCTTCTTCAAGCTTTATTCTCAATTCGACAAAAAGCTTTCACTCACAGATTCACTGTTATGACAAGAATCATGGCCGTTTAGAAATGCAGATAGCACCTGCTTAATATGTAACCTGACTTCCATATGTAATTTCGGTCCATTTAATTTCCGGGTCTTATTCATTGTTCGATTTGCTTTTCATAGCTTTTCACTAAATTGCAACCGAAGAGAATCTGTATTAGATAATTCCCCTAAATACCTGAAAGACAACTTCATTAATCAATTTCTATCTAGTGTTGCGTCATTCCTTCGTGCAGACTCTTTCCTCATTACTTTTGTTTTCCATTTCTTATCGTGAGTCCCATTTCCCTGGATTATTGTTAATCTTGTGGCGTACAATTCATTCTGACGGCATGGTCTGCATGTTCCAGGTCTCTCGACTCTGTGTCGTTATTCCTGTCTGTCTCCAACCGCTTCCTCGTTACAAAAATGAAAGAAGGCCAAACATCAAGCGTGTCATATCATTACCCTGTAGCACCCTACTTCTTCTCTTAACGTGCTTTTTTCCCATGTTTTGTATGGGGTAAGCATGATGCCTTCTTTGAAAGACTTTGATTTAGCTTTGGGGTAGACCGTAGTCTCGATCGGCTCCCCTGCCTGACATCACTTGGACCCCAGTAGCGTATGTACATATATTGTACCAGTCACCAGCTCCCTTTCTCCCAGCAGCGAGGAGACGTTGAGCGGTTAGGTCAACAGTTCGAGACGTGTGAGGTGTCTGTTATGTTTGTAGGAGATGCACTATTTACTGCAAATTCACTTAACAAGATTCCAACATCATTTAACTTGCATCTGCTTCATTCATGAATAATTTCATCTGGCTTGAACACAGTTGGAATACTATCATGACTTTGGAGAACCTACACAATGCTGATCTGTGGACGCTGTCAAATGCATTCTCGCGGGGATCAGCTGATGAATATTTTAATCACAACCGACGTAAGAGCAATGCCTTTGTGCTTATCCGGTTTACTATCTTTGGTATGACTTCGATCATCACGAAGAAGTTTCCTCATTCATATTCTGCGAGGTGCTATGTCATTCTCAGGTACAATAATCTCTGCTGTGATTCCAGCATAGCGCGATGCCCTCCCTTTCCACTTCAAAAACTGCTCTCAATCATCAGAACATACAGGTCTTATGCTTCCGATATATATACACCAGTATGTAAAAACAAGAAAAAAAGGGATTTACATTTCATCTCTGTACACATCTAATAACAAAAAATGCCGTGGATGGAGGATTACATGAAAGAGCTTCAAATCTAAATATAGAGATCTGGGTCGACTGCAAGAATCGAAAAACATATATCTACACTGGAAAAACTACGTCGAATGATGCCCGCCTAAGGAAATATAAATAGGGAGATTAAAATGCTTATTAATCACAAGATAACTCTTCACTACTCTGAAATTAACTCTCATGAAAAAAATTTAGTGGAAAAGCACAAAATATCAAGAAAATATCTACCAGTGACATAAAACCGTTAATTAAGGAAGTGCATGCAATCAAAAGCACTTGATCGTAATGCTATTTCTTGTGCATAAGAGCAGTTCTTCACTCAAGCAGTTTTAATCGTAAATAACTAAAAACAAATGAACTCCCGGTGCCAATAAAGTTAACTTCATTACTCAGACCACTATAAATTTTAATATTGTTACCACACACATCCTCAAAAACTCTGTAGAATGAGGTTGCTACCCACTGGCTACAACCCATCGCAATGACTAAATACCAAGTATATATTTTACTGCTTAGGTTAACCACAGCATAATGAACTTTTCTTCGAGAATTAGCTAAACCGTTTTCCCGTGTGTGGGAGTGTAGACAGAGAAAGTAGAGAAGACTTACAGAATACTGGCTATAAGGACAGAAAGGGGCGTTCCATAGGAAGGACACTGACATGCAAGACTCGGGAGCTTCTATGAATGTAAAAACCCGGATGCCTGAAAGGGCAAAGTATAGTTGCGACCTGGACCATTAAGAAAGTTTCATTTGACAGTGGAAATCCCGGTGGTAGAGAAATTGAAAGCTACACCGTAAAATGCCATGTTGTGTTCAAGACTTATTTACGTTTGTTTCTGCCGTTCACGAAAGGTAGAATTTTCATTTTTAGTTTGTTTAACTTATTTATACTGTCTCTCGGCATAAAACTATCAAGAAATTATGATGTAAAACGAGAGAGAGAGAGAGAGAGAGAGAGAGAGAGAGAGAGAGAGAGTATTTACTAGGGGTCATTTTTTTATTATCTATATGAACAGGTGGAGACAGAGATTCTAATGAATATGCTATGAATTGTTTTAACCCCGTAAGGTGTGAATTATCTTGTTAACGCAATTCCGTCTTGATTGTATACACTCTGACGAAGTAATGAACACTCACGTCTGGTTTTTTCCTCTCTTCTTAATGCTCTCTCTCTCTCTTTTCCTTAGCTGTGAAAATGATCAAGGAACATCTATGTATATAATTCCATGCTTAGGTCAACAGAGATCTAGTACAAACTTGGTGATAAAAGGTGGGGTACATAAACGACGTAGGGGGCGAAACGGCAAATGCCAAAGAGAGAAAAAATTGTTCTGTTGAGAAGTAAATGCAGAGAGGAAGGTGTATGAGCAAGTGGATCATAGAACGGAAGATGTATTTTTCTATCACCATATGAAATGTGCATGTGTTTTATGCGCATGCATATTCCCCACATTACATGTACATAAACACACAAAAAAGAGAGAGAATCTGTATCGATGACAGAAGAAAGATGAGTGACAAAAACTTCGCACTACAAGAAGTTCCCACCTACCACCCAGTAAATATAATCTTAGGTACTGAGCTCTGTCATACAGCACTTGGGTGGAAGGAGGGCCAAATAATACGGTGGAATTACAGCTTCCCCAACACTCCTCCCACCTTTACCATTCTACCCTGTAGCTTAACCTAAGTGGAATTTTTGTTTAAATTTAAATAAAATCAAAGAAGTGCTCAGGTGCATTAGAATAAGTGAATGGGTAAATTTAAATGCTATATAAAACTTGCAGATTTTGAATAAAATGCGGTATATAACTCGTAAGATTATGACATTCAAATTAACATTTGAAGTACATCGATAAGAAATTGACAAACTGCAGGCAGGCAATGAACATCAAACAATCTTTAATACTGAGACTACATTGGGTATTTCTATTACTGGAGAACGTTACACAACTAAATAAAAGAAGTGGTTTCATTCGAAGCCAAAATGTATATATAAAAAGGTCATCCTTTTAAATAAAAAATATAGTTGCTCATATGCGCAAAAATCAAGACATGAAAAAATAAGCAAATAAAAATCTAGGGTATGTAATTCGGGGAAAAAGGAACGGTCGATATTCTCAAGGGTAATTTATCAAAATATAATTATTATGTGACATATCAATGTTTGTTTCCACTTATATATCCTGAAGATTTAAAACTGATGGAAACAACGCAAACAGAAGAAAAAAAAAGAGTAAATTATCAAATAAAAGAGTAAATGGTGGAATCTTTATCTTGCAACATTACATGTTCTGAAACCTAGCTCGTTCCAAGACGCTGACATAAAAAATAAGGTAGTGCGGAATTCAAGTAATGTAGATCTTGTTGCATTTCTTCACTGACGAAATTGTATGTGGCATAGTCGCAGGGTAGGAAACTAAACGCTTAATAAACTCAAAACTATTACATCAGAACCATCTTCAATGCACAATTTACTTGACATTCATCACAACGTACATAAAAGTTTTGATTCTCCCATAATTGGTGTCAAATTTGATTCCAAAGTCTCTTTGTTACGGTAAGGAAAAAACCTCATGTTGTGTTGCCCACAAGACTTCCAGTGTCAACAGAAATTTACTTCAAATTTTTAATACGACCATTAATAGAATACTGTTTTCTATTTGGATGCTACGACGCCTCTGGAATCCTGACATTGGACAAAACTATTGAAGGCGAAGGTTTTCTTTCTCCCAACAGTCGTAATGATGATTTATATCATCAACGGAAGATGTCTTGTTTAGCTATCCTCCATAAATCTTATTTCAGCAGGGAACTTTTCCCCGTTGCCTCGAGTGCCGTCACTTCTGGAAGTCATATTATAAATATTCTGAATATGTTGCGCACTCTGATATTTCTGTCCATTTTTCTTTCTCTTTTCTGTAAAGGTTTAGAGAAGTCTTACTGGCAATCCTACTGATGCTTAAGCTTGCAAATAGAAGGTGACGAAATACAACGTTAAAAAATAAACATTGCAAACATACTTTTTACTTGTATCACAAGTATGTCTCGACGTACTTGCAATGGTGCTGATGTCTTTTCATTCTACAATTCGCTCTTACATTTCTTGCACAGGAATTGTTTCTGGGGGGAGCTTACTTAGAAAACTCATGCGAAAAAAATCTGAACGTGTATCATATGAATGCTTGTATAGCAGCAGTCTTTTCTCGTCTCTGCTCAATTTATATAAGCATTTTGTTTATATATATCTATATACGCATTCATATTATATATATACAAATATATATATATATATATATATATATATATATATATATATATATATATATATATATTATATATATTGTATATATATATATATATATATATATATATATATATATATATATATATATAACATAGTGGGCAGCGCCCTTGCCTTTCAATTGCAAGACCTGGGTTTGATCCTGATGTGAGTCAGAAATTTAATACTGTACTATATATATAAGGAATGAATCATATTTATTGTATATATGAATACATACATACATATTTATTATATACCGGGTGTTTCGAAATTAGAGGCCCCCCCCCCTCCACAGAACAAATGGAAAGTTATGAAGTTTTCTGCTAAAGCTTATCTCCAAGTACATTATTTTAAGCTTCTATTACGCTATTTTTCATTTTACATTTCTTGTATCTTCAGACTGAGTGACTGAGTTAGATACAGCCATGGCTAACGACTCGGAGGAAATCAGATGGATTGGCCGAATCCGGGCTATAACCTTCAGAGAGGCCAGGGATGCTGGCGCATCCTTCATTTCACGTTCCTGGATAGCTAAATACATTAAAAGAGATGAATCCTTTGTTAAAAGAAGCTGGAACAAAAATCCATATGACTGTCATCACAAAAAGAGTGAGAATCTTGGAAGGCCTGAAGTCCTTTCTCAGGAGTCAAAAGACATCATAGTTGAGGCAGTGGGTAGACCAAGAAAGTCTTTACATAAATTGGTGCTTGAACTAGAAACAAAAAGGGGAAAGAAGAGAAGTTATAGTGCTGTATATCGTGAGTTGAAAAAATCTGGTATCAAACCATTTCATGTTACTAGCAAGCCCAACATCACTCAGCAACAGAGAGAAGACCATGCATGGTTTTGTGGTTCATTTCTTAAAGATTGGGATGAAGCTGACTTTCTCCATGTTGCCGCACCAGATGAATTCTTCATTTACACAGTCAGGAAGCCAAATCATAAAAATGACATCATTTGGGCTGCAAAGTTGGATGATATCAGCGATGACATGCGCTATTGCCAGGTTGTGAAATTTCGAGAATGTTTGGGAATTTTTCTCTGTTTCACAGCCAAACACTTAATGTGGATCATCAAAGAAAAAGGACAGTCATGGAATGGCAAATACTTCAGAGAAACTGTGCTTACTGGTGGAGTATTTCCTTTCCTCAAAGATCCTGAAAACGTGTTATCTGTTGAAGAAGTCACATTTTTGCATGATAAGGCACCATGCTTCAAGGCTCTTCAGACACAGGAACTGCTTCGAAACAGTGGTATCAATTCCTTCTCGACAAGTGAATTTCCAGGTAGCTCCCCTGACCTTAATGTGTGTGAAAACATTGGAAGTATCTTAAAGGACCGTGGTGAAGCGCGCACAGTGAACTGTGATGGTATACCAAGCCTCGACAACCTGTGAAGGGAGGTGACCGAAGTGCTTTTTGCGATTTGCTGAAATCATACCCCTCAAGAATGCAGGCTGTGGTACAGGCAGATGGAGGCCACACAAAATATTAAATACTCTGAGAGAAACTTAAATAAATACCTGTTCTGCATTACTTTTGTTTTTGTCCATATCAATTTTAGCTTATGCTGTAGAGGGGGGGGGGGCTCTAATTTTGAAACACCCTGTATATGTGTGTGTATGTAAAAAGAAGTACCAAAGCAACACAAACATACAAGCCATGAGTGATGCAAGTATGCCCGAACTTTGGACCAGAAAGTAATTCAAAATTAACTTTTCCCGTGTACAAAACTATCACTAACATACACCGTGTGTGGCATGGAAGTGTACTCGAGCAGAAATTGTAAAAGGAATGTAGTGGGGTCGCTGAATGTGTGTGTATACTCGTATGTTACAGTGAGATTATGTAACCAGGGATGAAATGTTCAGGGACTTAGTGAAATCATCAATTCACTTAGGGACATTTGATCCCCAGGGGCTAGTACTAAACACGGCGAAACAGTGTTTAGCACTAGCCCCTCGGGGGTCAGATGTCCTCAAGTGAATTGGTGATTTCTTGAATTCCCTGAAAATCAGGTATTTCAGTGAAATCCCTGGTTTCACAGTCTTACTGTAGCGTATATAGTATGACATCTTTATATAGCTGCTGACTTTAATCTGCTATATTCACTTCCTGTATATAATAATTAATGTCATTATTTTTTCTGGAATCTCAGATTTCTTGATGTACAATGCTGTATGAAACTCTCGATGTGCTGCAGTATGAAACTCAGTTGTTCCCCAGATGCGGTCAAGTGAAGATACGTCGGCGTCTGCCATCTCTAGCGGTGCCAGACGCACGATCCAGGGCTAACCTTAACCTTAAATAAAATAAAAACTACTCAGGCTAGAAGGCTGCAATTTGGTATTTTTGATGATTGGGGGGTGGATGATCAACATAGCAATTTGCAGCTCTCTAGCCTCAATAGTTTTCAAGATCTGAGGCCGGACGAACAGACAAATAGTCATCTCAATAGTTTTCTTTAACAGAAAACTAGAAGTAGCCAAGATATAGTGAATACACGTGGGGGTGAAGGTTGAGGTCCCTAAAAACGATGTTCTAACCCGTTACCTGGTCTTCAATTCAAATCTACAGTTGTTCATGTGGTGACTGACTACGTTTAATTGCTTTGCATCTTTCAATTTTGTGGCCTGTGCTCAATAAATGTAATAGTCCTTAGTTCTTATTTCCTATGTCTTTGTACTTTTCAATCATTTATATGGAGAAGCGAATCACCACTTATGTATGGGTACAAATATATACATAGCTGCAGCTTTGTTTCTCCATGTCAAGACTCATGCTACTATGAGTATTTTTTAATTTATATAATATATATATATATATACAGTATATACACACACACACACACACACACACACATATATATATATATATATATATATATATATATATATATATATATATATATATATATATATACTCACAAGGCCATGTGATATTTGAATGCGAAACACCACAAGATAAAAATAAAAATGGTACGACCAAGACTGGTTTTGTTTAACCAGACACCTTCAAGAGAAATAGTACAGAACAGAAAAGATTAACACTATACATGCTTAGGTGAAAAATGAAGTAAATATCAAACAGCCAAAACTGTTAATGTCTGGAAGAAAAAGGAGTAATCCCTCTTCCGACACTCTGGACAGATGGGAAGCGTGCCACCAACAAATATTGTTTTCGTTGGACAGTCAAACCTTACACCTGGTTTATTTCTAGTGAAAATTTGGCAGGCATGTTGTTTTGTTGCCATTCGGACCACACTACACTGCTTAAAATCTATACTTCTTATACATTTCTCTTGAAATAAATCAATCATGTTTGTACATTTCTAGGCTGATTTTTTTTATTTCTATATGTATATGTATATATATATATATATATATATATATATATATATATATATATATATATATATATATATATATTTTTTTTTTTTTACATATCTGGCTCAATTCTATTCAATTACAACGTATCATTTGAAGATACAAGTTTTAAAGCACCAGTCCAATTGATAAACGATTTTTTTCCTACAAAATCAATATATATATATATATATATATATATATATATATATATCTATTATGCTTTTCAATTCTCATGCTTGAAAAACAAAGATATACGAAAGAATGAGAGCCAAGGTTCCGAACGAGCGGCTTTGATTAAACCTCGGCCGAAGTATCACACTGTGAAAGCCAGAGAGGATTGCAGATACGCGCTGATCATTGCATATCGGAGAAGGAAGGGTTCAAATGAGAGTATATGTGGAGTTTTTTTTTTTTTTTTTTTTTTTTTACTTTTAAGCGGTAGGTATCTCGTGGAAAGAACACAGCTAATCAGTTAAATACAAAACAGTTGATCAGCAGGGGAGGAAACGCAAAGAAACGAGAAATACAATTAGTTTTAAATAACAGCAACATATCTCATGATTTTCCTCCTCCAGATATACATGTTTTTGCCTCTCGGGGTTGTTTCGGGTCAGCTTCTCAGGTCCCGAACGCAAACGACTTTTGCTCTTTTCCGAGCAAAAAGTGAAAAGTATCTGGAGAAATAAGCGCAATTCAATTTCTACACATTTTGCCCCTTCTAACCTTTCTCTCTCGCGTTTTTTGCTTCGGCCTTTGCTCTTCTGTTGCAATTTCCTCTCAGCTCTCTTTTCGCTTCGACTTTCATTTTTATTTCCTTTTCACCCTTCGGCTGACATCATCCTTTTCGGTGCTTTTTCAGCTGTTATTATCTTTTGGTGCCGTTTCTCTCTTAGCCAGAAAAGGCAGCTTTTTCCAGCTGTGCATGTTTGTTTACATTTTCTGTTCCGCCTGGTTTTTCATCCGTAATCAAAGAGAGATGATTCTCGCTGCTGTAAAAAGGGAGATGTTTATTTGCAGTGTTACCTAACCTAATTTTGCTCATGACAAGTTACAGTTACCACTACTTTTCTGAGAAAAATGTAAACACTTTACGTAACTTATCGTCTTTATATTTTCCCAGCAACAAAAATGCTTCGTTACAATTTGCAAACTGATCGTTATTTGCTATTTTACTACAGAACTTATTATACCGCCTGTTCTGGCTTGAAAACTTTTTTTATTATAAAAATATCATACAAACACATCTTCGAAGATATTCATTACTTGCAATGTGCTCTTCTGCTTCTCAAACGCTAAGAGATCATTTACATGCAGCCATACACATGCTAGTTTGACACATAAAACAAGTGTGACTCAAATTTTCAATGACTTATACTGTTCCGATCCTGAACCGAAAACATTTCTAAGACTGTAAATGAAACCAATTACCCGCTGCCTTAAATTTCTTTTCGATACATTTTCCAATATATTTATGATCTGTTTCAGGCATTTAAATGCGCTTCTATGAAATATTAGTAAACAACTTTCGCCAAAATCTGTAAAAGCACATCCCTGAAATGTAGCCTACCTCTGGCGATAATTTTCTGCTAATATCAATAAAATACAATCTATGCCATCACCAAAATAAAAATCAACATATTTGTTCCCGTGACAATATTTTACTGAATTTCATATTAAAAGAACATCTACGAAATGCTTACAAAGCAATTACTGTAACTGGGTACAACGATTACATTTATCTAAGACATATCGTGGCTAAATTTTTGCCAGGATTGATTCCTTCTAGGATCTACATAAGACATGCACTTATGGCACGATTCTTCTTATGACTGGAAAAATTTGGACGCTCATATGTTCCTTAATATTTAAGTGAACTTGACAGGTCATCTACGTTGATTACTTATTTTTCTTAATACTCCAACTTCTCCGCTGAATAATGGTAAATGATGAATAATTCAGTTCTTATCCCATTTGTGTTGAATTTATGATTTCGACTGATTTCTTTTACTGAAACCCAGTAAGTGTGATTATATTTGGTACGCGTTAAAAGGAAAGCATAATTGTTTCGAACTTGTCGATTACTCCTAATAGAATAATCGGCAAGTTTAGACAAACTATCCGAACCTTGTAAATTGAAACTAATTATAACCACGTTTCAATGGGTTTTATTAAAATAAATCCATCGACTGCTCTGCACAGGCAAATTGTTATGAGGACGTTCGTTTTATACTAAAGCAGCAAGTTCTGTCTATCAAATGGAATAGTAAATTCAACATTAATGACCATACAGGTATTTTTATCATCTTATGACGACTGTATTAGACTTAATTTAAGGTACCTGATAAAACGCTAGGCAAACTGGCCTTGATAGAAGTGACGATATCCTAGACTTCACAGATTTTTTTGTCTTAACTAAACCTCAAGCTTAATATACCACCCATCTCTTTACGATGTCAATCTTGACAGTTAACCTTACAGTGCAAAGATGATCTCAGATTTCCTAATTATAATGATCATTCTCAGCGTACGACAAACAGTGCCAGTATGGCCATGGTCCTTCCCTCTTACCCGAGGGTGCTAGCTTAACTAGATCTGGAATGATAAGGATAGCCATCCCACACATGATGAAGAGTGAAATGAAGGAAGGATCCTTGACACTCTCTGAAAGTTCAGAGAGGCTTAAATGGAACGTAGGATGGTATATAACTCCAGGAAACCTCACGAACTCGGGTCTGCACTGAGAGGGACAACAGTCAGTTTTCGTGTGTGTGATCACTGAACGGTGAAAGGTCATAACTTCCGATTTTGAGAGTTTTTCTTCATATTATTGTCGTTATTATTAGTCGTAAGTAAGGGTATTTGATTGAGAATTATTTATTAATATGTCTTACGTTTATTTTAGTTATCTGTTTAATTTTCTGATTTCCTGTGGTTTTTGGAAACTGTGGTAGGTAATTTTATTTTGAATCTTTTTGGAACATTAATTCATTTGTTTGGGAAACGTAAAAGTTCATTTACATAATATAGATATTTTTCCAAACCAAGAATATTAATATTCATTGATATATTCTACATTCTCGTCCCAGGTAGTGGAATATTACCATTTTATCAGGGACAGCTTGGTCATATTCCATTACCTGGGACGAGAAGGTAGAAGATATTAATGAATATTAATATTCTTGGTTTGGAAAATACCTATATTATGTAAATGAACTTTTAAATCAACGAATGTTCCAAAACTTACACCGCGAGAAAGATTCAAAATAAAATTACCTACCACAGTTTCCAAAAACCACAGGAAATCAGAAAATTTAACAGATAACTAAAATAAACGTAAGACATATTAATAAATAATTCTCAATCAAATAATCTTACTTGCGACTAATAATAACGACAATAATATGAAGAAAAACTCTCAAAATCGGAAGTTACGACCTTTCAACGTTCGGTCATCACACACACAAAAAGTCAAGTGAAATGGAGACTAAGAATAAAGATAAATAGTAGAATTAGAGGACACAGGGAGAAATATGTGGCGCTAATTGCGTAAACCTTCCTGTTGAGTAGGGTATTTAACAACAGTATTAATTAGCAATAACGCACTTTTCGGGGCTCTTCACAAAAATAGTAGCAAGAGCATCGTTCCAGTGGTCCCTTTCTGCATAAAGCAAATGAGAGTAGCGTCCAATTATTTTTTCAACCGTACACAAATGAGATTGCTTTTAATGACATGTTGAACTGTAACCGGACAGTAATGGGTAATTACAACATTAATCACTCAACTTGGGGACCCATACAGAATTATGATTCTGGATGCATGCGGGACACTTGTTCTACATCACTCAATGAGAGGTCAAAATATGCGGGAGTATATTTTAATCCTACTAAAAAAAATTGTCGAGGAACAAGACGCTGGAACTGCCACGAATAATTAATCCCTGGGTCCAAAGGTATTTTCTACATTTCTACATTTCCCGGATTTCTCGTAAAAATCAGCACAACTTTTGCCTAACTTTGCACACAAACTATTCACCAGGAAAACAAACAACAAAACAACTAATTAAGAACATAACCTAGTTTCTAATTGACCTCTTACTTCTAATTATGACCCTGACCTGATTCACATCGGCATCATTTACTTGTTATGCCTGCCAAATAGGATGTCTCTACTTTGTACAATTCAGAAGTTGCAACCATTATCAAATTACTATTTGCAATGAGATGATGACGGCAGGTGAAGGAGCATTCCTGGAAGAACGACCCCTGCTCTGTTCCCAGCAATCCTACCTGTTCCTATTGTCGTTCTTGTCTGTGGCGAGAAGTAGAGGGCTGTATGGCAACAAAGCTGGTCTAATTATTCAACGATGGCTGAAACTGCTCGATGCATGAAGATTCGAAAATCACCAAAGATGACTTTGTTCAAACAGCAATGGAGAAAATCCTCCTCACGTTTGCATCACTTCATTGGTGGAGGTTGCATGACAAATACGGAGTAACCCTTATAGTTAATCAATTATAGTCGTGGTTAAATTTATAATTGAGCTTTGGTCTCTAAGTGAGACACAGAAGTTGATCCTGGCCTCAACTTTCACACCAGTTTCATTAGTGGGGTATGTTTACCATATACTTGGTGCATCTTGTCTAGTTCTTCAGTTATATCCAAGTTTTCATTCCTATTTGATCTTCATTTTAACCTCGTCTTGCACACTAGGATCATCAGTGAATCGTATATACACAATATGACGTCTCCAAATAGTTCAGTTCAAATTTTACGGCCAAGATTACTTTCCCATTTGACCTCTGACATCGAAACGTGAATTTGGTCCAGACATGAACCGCTCATTGGTATGGCTGGAAAATTGTGCATACCTAATGCAAAGTCTTTAGCGCGTAAAGCTCAAAAGTTATGACCAAAGTTAAATCCATATTGTGACCTTTGAACTCTATATACGACACTGACACACTCTGCACTTTACAATCTAGAGTAGATCAGTGGATTATCTGTTACAAATACGAAGCCTCTATTTTAACTATTTAACTATTTAAAAAGTTATGGCAGGGGTTAAATTCGTATTTGAAATCTGACCTCTAAGTATGATCTTGGCACTGACAGGCCAAGCGCAAAGTCTCTATTTCGTATAGATATAAAGTTATGGCCACAGATACAATCATTTGCATCTTCTTAGTTCTTCGTTGGACGGGTCTGTATAGTTCTCGGCTAGCACTCTGCTGGCCCCGCGTTCGAGTCTCCGGCCGGCCAATGAAAAATTGGGAGGAATTTATTTCTGGTGATAGAAATTCACTTCTTGCTATAATGTGGTTCGGATTCCACAATAAGCTGTAGGTCCCGTTGCTAGGTAACCAACTGGTTCTTAGCCACGTAAAATAAGTCTAATCCTTCGGGCCAGCCCTCTCTAAGAGAGCTGTTAGTCAGCTCAGTGGTCTGGTTAAACTAAGGTATACTTAACTTTTGATCTCTACGCATGAGCTTGCCCCGACTGTGCGCATCAGCTGCATTAGCGACATATGCATATCAGAAATGAAGTCTCTATCTCAATAGGTTCAAAAGTTGAGGTTAATGCTTCCTGTTGCACTTCTGACCTGTAGTATGACGACCTCCGGCTCACTCTATACGTCGGCATGCCGGATATGAAGTTTCCTATCTTTCCCAAAATTTATTCAGATCTCGCCGCTCATGAGACGAGACCCACTTTGACAGATTTGTCATAAAAATAAACAATTTGATAATTAACACACAGATAAACTGACACATAAACCAGACCAAAACATAACCGCCTTGATGATGGCAATAAAAACACATTGATATAATTGTGGCTTACGGAGGCTTGCATCTCTCTCTCTCTCTCTCTCTCTCTCTCTCTCTCTCTCTCTCTCTCTCTCTCTCTCTCTATATATATATATATATATATATATATATATATATATATATATATATATATATATATATATATATATATATGAAGTCTACTGGATAAGAATATAGCGGAATATATCACTTTGGTATCACTGAGCATTTGGAAGGAATGTGTATATATTTATATATACATATATAAATATATATATATACATATATATATATATATATATATATATATATATATATCTATCTATATATATATATATATATATATATATATATATATATATATATATATATATATATATGAAGTCAACAGGACAAAAGTACAGCAAATTAACAGCTATCATACCACAGGGGGCATAGAAAGGTACGTATGCGTGTATGAATGAAGTTTCCGGCACAAAAATGTAGCGGAGTCAAAAGTTTCATAACACCGTGACTTACGGAGCTTTCGTTCATACCAATGGGGCTGATGAAGTCTACTACACACGACCTTTTTATTTTGTTTGGTTACCGGGGTGTTAGTCACTAGTGTTGGTTGGTCTAGAATCACTAATTCGAATGATCGTGAGTCTGAGTTTCCTCTAGTTATGACTTCCATTTTTGTGGGGTGTGAGAGACTCCATTTCATGACCGTAGCTTTTGCCGACATGCTTTCTTTAATTTTACAAATGAAGTCTAGTTTTGTATCTCGGTGTTTAATTCCAGTAAGGCTTTGTTTGACAGATAGAGTGAGAGAGCAGTTGACGAGAGAGAACGAATGTGCTGACCCAATGCTGGCCATTGCTACCGGAGAATCTTAGAGATATAAGATGATATGACATTGTTCTTAAAATAGATGTACAAGGAGGTTATGACCCTATCTGACCTTGTTTTTAGGGCATAATAAATACACAGAGGAATGAGTATCTTCGTGACATGTGCAGAGTAAATAACTTTAATATCAGTGGGACTACAAAATAGTCGTGTGTATATTTCATGTCTACAGGACAAAAAGAGTGAAATAAATATTGTTCATACCACTGTGGCTTACGGAAGCCTGGGTGGTTTATACGTCAATCTCATGGACACAAATAGTGGGATTAAATGGCGTTCATACCACGGGCTATGCAGAGATTTTAGGCATACATGCCAAGCACTGGGGCAACTGAGGCCATTCAGCGCTGAAACGGAAACTGACAGTAAAAGTTTGACAGGTGTAACAGGAGGAACCCCAAAGCAGTTGCACTAAGAATCAATTGTTAGGAGAGGATGGACGGTAAGATGGAAGAGAGAAAATATGAACAGACGTACAGTAAAAGGAATGAAAGAAGTTGCAGTACATCTAAAGGCTACTGAGCAAAGATATTGTAGCACAATATGCAGCTGCTATACCACTAGGGCCTAAGGCGTATATATATGAATATAACTGGACAAAGATATAGTAGGGAAAATAACTTTTATATTATTGTGTGTATATGAAATCCGTTAGACAGGCTTACAATGACTTGTATATGAATGCCTTCTACATCACCGTGGCTTAAAACTGTTTGTGTGGATATGTGAAGTCTACTGAACAAACATACTGCAAACTGAGTAACTGGGGTTACGAATTCTGCTCTAAATAAGAAGGGGAAAAAAATCAACTTTTGTATTCAAAAGTCATAAGAATGCCTGCGTATGCTTATATAAAATCTACTGGGAAAAATATTACAGAATAAATACCGTTTGAACCACTGCGGCTGACGAAGGTCTGTGCGTGCCAAAAAAAAAATATATATATACCTTAGTTTAACCAGACCACTGAGCTGATTAACAGTTCTCCTAGGGCTGGCCCGAAGGATTAGATTTATTTTACGTGGCTAAGAACCAACTGGTTACCTAGCAACGGGACCCACAGCTTATTGTAGAATCCGAACTACATTATAGCGAGAAATGAATTTCTATCACCAGAAATAAATTCCTCTAATTCTTCATTGGCCGGCCGGAGAATCGAACGCCAGGCCAGCAGAGTGCTAGCTGAGAACGGTACCCACCCTCCCAATGAAGAACTAGTCTGTGCGTGCAAGTATGAAGTGTACTGTGTAAAAATATTGTGATATTGGTAACCTTTGTATCAGTAGAGCTTGCGAAGTGAAGTATACTGGACAAAGATACCGAGGAATGATTAGCTTTTATTTCTTTTATTTTATTGCTTATGAATGACTGCGTGGATATATGAAGTCTACTTGACAAAATCATATTATGACCAACACCATTAAAACCAATTTGGCTTATGGATGCCTATGCGCATAGGCCTACATGAAGTCCAGTGGACAAAAATATTGCGTCATAAAAACTCATTCCACCGTGGCTTACGAAGAACTTTGAGTGCATAATAAATTAATAAATATAAATATACATATATACATACATATTTATTATATATATAATATATATATACATATATATACATGGATATACATATATATACACAATATATATACATATATATATATATATATATATATATATATATATATATATATATATATATATATATATATATATATATATATATATATATATATATATATATATATATATATATATATATATATATATATAAAGTTTACAGGACAAAGATACAGAACAAATATTTTTCAATAATGCAGGCATAAATTCCCACCTTAGCTTTCATAGATTAATTGAGCATCTTCTCAATCTTTTATACACATCTTGCTACCTTTCTCGCTTCTTCTATTTAATGAGTAACCTCTTCTCTCGCTCCGCTATAAGCAGTTATATACTTGAATATTCCCAAACACTTATATGAATTAAATATTTTAGTTCTTTACTATCCATACTTGCAATCTTTACTCCCTTTTCTGGCTTCTATTTACCCTCACGGCCTTACTTTTAATCACATTTACTCTCAACTTCCTCCTCTTTCAGACACTTCTAAACTCTGTCACTAGTTTCTGCAGTTTCTCTTCACTACTCCCAATGAGTCATCTGCAAACCACAACCATTCAGCATTTATTAATGACTCATTTTCTTAACCAACAGCTTTGCACCTAAATCTGCGCCCCTTCCTGTGAATTCCTGCATCTCTCCATTCATAAAGATAATGCAAGGCCATGAAGAAATAGCACAACTATGTCTCAGGCCCACTTTTACACCAAACTAGTCACTCTCCCACCGACATATTTCAATACTCTTTTCATTTCCACCATACGTAAGTTTTAATCACTGTTACCTGTCCTCCTCATAATCTCAGAAATAATTTCCACAAGCATTCTCAACTTTACAGAAACTTTTTCAATTCTTGGGTCAGTCAGCTCTTTCATCCTCGTATTGAACAAATTTTCAATGTATTCTCTCCACCAAGCCAAGGGCTGCATTCACTTATTTCTTGTTCACCTTCCATTTTTATTACTTGCCTCTTTGTTTCCTTGTTGCCACCTTATTCAGCCTCCTGTACACCTGCACACGATCTCTTCTGTCCAGCAGATGCAACTCAAATAACACCCTGTTTTCCTTTCATCATCCACTCTCTCCTGTCCTCATCGCCACAACCTAAGAATTTACATACTCCTTACCATACTGCTTAGACCTCTGTGTCTTAAACCCTAGCCCACAAATTATCCGGTTTCAACTTATACACTCAGCTTTTCCTTCTTATCCAACTCCTTTGTCACTGTCACATTGACACCTCACTGTCAACCATTCCCTTTTAATGCACTATATTTCTGCAACCACCCAAGCAACTCCTTTTGTCACCATTAAAGTATTCCAACTGTGGAAACGACAATAAAGCCTCTC
Organism: Macrobrachium rosenbergii; assembly: GCF_040412425.1. Classification (NCBI taxonomy): domain Eukaryota; kingdom Metazoa; phylum Arthropoda; class Malacostraca; order Decapoda; family Palaemonidae; genus Macrobrachium; species Macrobrachium rosenbergii. Next base: position 2,181,595 of record NC_089780.1, on the reverse strand, counting down.
TCTGAAAGTTTTCCACAAGGCTTTCTCCATTGTTATCTACTCCAAATACGCCCTACCTACCAATGATATCATCATTTTCTCTGTAACCTACTTTTGCATTCATATCACCTAGCACAACCACTTTTGTGTGTTCTCCAAACCCACTTGACAGATCCAGACTCTCCCAGAAAGAATCTCTTTCATTTTCATTCCCATACCATTATTCCTGCACATTTAGTCTTATCCATACAATCATCGAACTAAAAAATTTGAACTCTTTCACCCGTAACCCGTTTCCATAACACTATAAGCTCTATCTTCTCACTGGCTATATAAAAACAGTATACATTATATATATATATATATATATATATATATATATATATATATATATATATATATATATATATATATATATACATATATATATATATATATATATATATATATATATATATATATATACAGTAGGACCTTGATTCACATTAACCCACGAACAAATTGATTCATGAACAAAAATTTATCTAAAAATGCCGTCTCGTTCACGAACTCATTTTTGAAACAAACACGAACATTGTCTGATGGTCAAAATTTGAAAAATGGGGGCAATCGCTCATCTCACATGGGTGCCACTATGGGGGCCACCATCTTGTTATTGTAGGTTACTGTATATCTCCCATGATGAGCCTCCCACGCACCACCACCCATGCTCAGTCTGTTTTTTTTATTTCACTCTTGAATAGGCGCTCATTTGTCTGCTTCAAACTCTGTGCTTTTTGACTAAACTTGTGATTTTTTCATAATGTCCCCTAAGAAAGTGAAGAGTGATGGTGAGAAAAAGGTGCAGAAGAAGATAAACATTGAAGTAAAGAAAGAAAGTATAGAAAAGTTTGAGTGTGATGTTCGTGTCAGCGACTACAAGATGGCCAAGTCGACGATTTCGACAATTTTGAAAAACAAGGAGGCCATTAAAGAGGCTGCTGTTGCGAAGGGTGTGACTGTACTTAATAAGGTGAGATCCCAAATGCTCGAAAAGGTAGAAAAATCCTTTTGAAGTGGGTAAACGAGAAACAGATGGCAGGTGATAGCATCAACGAGCTGATCACCTGTGAGAAAGCTGGTAACACATCTGAGTTTGTTCACTTTTTAAATGTATTAGTTTTAGTTTTCTATTATAAATTATATTATTAGATATATTAAGGCTTTTCACACTTTTTTAATATTATCTGTGGAAAATAAAACATAAAATACACAATTTATAATGGTTTGTTGGGGTCATGGACACATTAATCGTATTCCCATTAAACCTTATGGGGAAATTAACTTAGGTTACGAACATATTGGAACACGAACAAAGTTTAGGAACTAATTGTGTTCGTGAACCAAGGTACTACTGTGTGTATGTATCTGTATGTATGTGTGTATATATATATATATATATATATATATATATATATATATATATATATATATATATATATATATATATATATATCCATATAAAATGGTTGTATATGTGTGTTTTTTCCAGCTTAACTCTGAAGCACTTTGACCAATTTCAACCAAAACTGGTACACATATATGATTACTATCTAGAAAAGAATACTATGGGGGTAAGACATCACTAGCATCAAAGGGCACCAAAGGGGGGGCGGGCGGGAAGGGCTTCCCTGACACAGGGCTGGTTCTGCCTGTAGACTTAGTAACTAAATAAACTCTACGGGTTTATCATCCCTCATTTAGGTATATATATATATGACTTATTATCTTCAAAAAAATACTGTGGGGGTAACACGTCACTGGCACCATAGGGGTTGGGTGGAAAGGGGGTGACGTATAAAAATAACCGAAAATGACAGATATTGGTGTCTAATCCATAGTTTTCGAGGTAACTGAGATGAACAGTGACACTCCCAATGCCCTTTAAGTCCAAGTTCTGCCCCGATAGGAAGGGGGGTGAGATGGGGAGAAAAATAAAATGTAAAAAATGACAGGTATTAGTGTCTAATCCACAGTTTTCAAGGTCGCTGAGATAATAGTGACTCTCCCGAGGCCCTTTAAGTCCAAGTTCAGCCCCACTAGGACTAGGGGATGAGAAAGGGTGAAGTATAAAATGTCAAAAATGCTGGGCAATGTAACTGAAGCAACAATCTTAACAGGAAAGAGAGAGAGAGAGAGAGAGAGAGAGAGAGAGAGAGAGAGAGAGAGAGAGAGAGAGAGAGTTTATCGGTTGTTATTCAGAGTTTTCCCAGGCAGCCCCAGGTTGGTCAGCTAGTACACACACACACACACACACACACACACACACACACACACACACACATATATATATATATATATATATATATATATATATATATATATATATATATATATATATATATATAAATTATACATACATACATACATACAGTATATGCATGTGTGTGTGTGTATGTGTGTACATGCATGAGTGGATATAAAACTAACTACTGTTCAGATCGGAATTCTAAATACCACAGATTTCAGTGTTCACATCACATAACCAAGAGATTAACTTTTATATGTGAGCAAAGCATCGATGTTAAATGCTTGTTTTGTCGCATTGAAATCATTGGTTTTCAGATATGAACTTGTCATTACCAAAATGTGTATCGAAATCTTACTCTTCGCCAAATTTCACAAGTAACAAGCCATTATCCCCTAATTATAAATCTCAGCGGAATAATTTGAATAATCACTGTCAGCTCCAAAATTTTTTTGTAATCTATCGAAAAACAAAGAAAAAAAAGGAATAACAAATCACAATAAAATCACACTGAAAACATAAAAACACAAAACCAGTGATGCTATCAAATAAAAACATTTCACACGAGGAAAAGAACAAGATGAAGTCCAGTACTACAGGCCCCCCGAACTATCTCCTTGAAGACCGAAGAAGGACCATTTGTGCTACATCTTCAAACTTTTACCGGAGAAGTACTTCTTATGACGCCCAGGACATAAAGCCACGACTATATTCATTCTTTTATGACAGTGTTTTCCTTGCCTTACACCAGCAGCTTTTGGCTTTCTTCAATACTGTCATTTTAATAGCATGCATTTTATGTATACATGTGCAGTATGTGTGAGCGAGAGCACCCACATTTACGCACACACGCACACACACACATATATACACATATATATAATTATAAACGAGCCACTTGTCGAAATCTACAATGTTACCAGATTTCGCTTTCTGGACATTAAGGTCCAACTATTTAACTAATTATCCATGACTTTGTAGGTGCACAACCCCTCCTTCTTCCCTTCACTTCTAAATTGACCATTTTTCCTGAATTCCCTTTATAAACAAATCACCTTAAAGCACTCGAATACAACTTTTGACTCTTTCATGTTTAATACATATATATATATATATATATATATATATATATATATATATATATATATATATATATATATATATATATATATATATATATATATATATATATATATATATATATATACTGTATATATATGTATATATATAAAATACATATGTGTCTGCACGCCCGCGCACGCGTGTATAAGTTTATGGACTACAGGACACGTTAAATTCAACAGAAAAGCAAGTGACATTGAAACAGTGTCCTGATGTCTGAGAAATGTGGCAGAGAATAACAGATACATTGATACAAGCTGTATGTAAAGGGCCATACGCGATAGATATTTGCTTGCTTTTCTTCTGAGTAATGTATATCTAAACATAGAGTGATTCTACCATCACTGGCACGGCGTGAGATGCATTATATTTTTTTTTTTTAGTTTGGTTTGGTTGAATAACACGTTTGATGAAAGATTTAACATTGTATGGTCATCTACTACCACCTTCCACTGCTCTGTTGTGTGTCCAAGTTGTTTTTATCAACTTTTATCTTCTTTGATGATGGTGTGTTCCAGTATCGCGTTTTCAGCTTGGACAAGCACTTCTAACAGGAGCATATGAAAGGAGGATAGCTGAAACTGCCATCATCAAACGCTAAACAAAAACCTGTCAGGGCCCTGACGGTGAAAAAGGCCAACAATCGCTTGGTGACGCTTTTCATCAAATATGTGAACCAAAAAATCGGAAAAACCTTCCACAGTGCTTGTCAATTAAGGTTCTTTGAATAACGCCGGTGGACAAATAGTTATAGACAAAGTTAAAAAAGTTTATAAACGAACACAGTTATGATTTCATGCAAAAATAAACTGTTTTTCCCGGTTTTACATCTCGGTCATCAGCTATCACTTTGTCTAACAAGAATTCTGAAACATTTTTCTCTTGACGTTTATGATATACATAGACACTATATATATATATATATATATATATATATATATATATATATATATATATATATATATATATATATATATATATATATATATATATATACGTACTGACCAAACTCAATGTTAGGTAACTATGCTGCAAGAAAACCGATATCGAATAGAACATGGCGTCGGCAGCAAAACGTTCAAGCAGATATTTTAGTTATACTTGCTGTCGTAGGGAAGCACTATGCAAAATACTAGGAATGGGATGGAATACTGAATTTAAGCCGAAGGCCAAGCACTAGGAACTGTGAGGTCTTTCAGCGCTGAAAGGGAAACTGAGAGTAAAAAGGCCTGAAAGGCGTAACAGGAGGAAAACCTTGCAGTTGCACTATGAAACGAGGCTGGATAGCAAGATGGGAGAAAAAAAGTAAGTATAGCTTAGTTTTACCAGACCACTGAGCTGATTAACAGCTCTCCTAGGGCTGGCCCGAAGGATTAGACTTATTTTTTACGTGGCTAAGAACCAATTGGTTACTTAGCAACGGGACCTACAGCTTATTGTGGAATCCGAACCACATTATAGCGAGAAATGAATTTCTATCACCAGAAATAAATTCCTCTAACTCTTCATCAGCCGGCGGCGGGAATCGAACTCCGGCCCATCGAATGAGAGAGAGACTGTGAATGGAGGCACAGTAAATGGAATGAAAGGGTTGCAGCTAGGTCCCGAAGGGAATCTGCAAAGAAATTTAAGTAATGCCCACAGTGCACCGTATGAGGTTTACTGGCAGCACTACCCACCCACAGAGTGCAAAATACTAGTCGTTCGGAAGAAAAAAAAAAAAGAAAAAATGAGAATTGTAACACTAATTATAAAATATTTTTACAACTGCTGATAGCATAAGTAGTAGCAAAATAAAAAGAGATGTTATATCATAATACTGGAGGAGTAAACTGAAACATTTTGCAGGCATTATTATTTTTATAACTGAAAATATTTAAAAACATGAAAAGCATTTACGTTACATATATGAAAATGCTAATTACACTACAAGCTCAAATTAATAACCTAATAACATTTTCTTTCTTTTGAGAGAGAGAGAGAGAGAGAGAGAGAGAGAGAGAGAGAGAGAGAGAGAGAGAGAGAGAGAGAGATGTGGAAGGTCGGTAGAGCATCATCCCTTAGCATTATTATTTTCAACTGAACGCCGTGCTGAAAGGAAAGCAAATGCTGTATTCTTTTCACAAAACTTTGTAAGATGAGGTAACAGCCCAGGCAAATGTTTTACAGTTTACATATACTGCATGCGAACGCCCTAGTTCTCTCATCATTGGAAAGGTATAAGCCAACAAAGCTTTTGGAACCTACATATACCTCTCTCTCTCTCTCTGTCAGCAATTTCCTGCAGAAAAGGGATGATTCCTGATTTTACCAGGGACTCGAATAAACACTGCTCGCTTACAAAGAGTCCATGTCCTATTTTTCATGTTTCAATTATTACTAAAAGCTCTGCTGAAGAATTCATGCAAGCGCATACACGCACAGAGGTATGTATTTCCAATTTTGGACAGTATTCGAAATGTATAAAGTTTATATATGTGTATATATATATTATATATACATTATACAGTATATTTATACATACACAGGCTTTGTAATGACAAGCGTATCCAAAATAGCGCAAAGACTTCGAGAAGTTGAGAGGGCATTGTGGCTATTACAATTACATATTTATCTGGTAAAAAGTGACCAATTGATTCTACATATATTACATATTTTTATATACATACATATATATATACTGTATATATACATATAATATAATATAATATATATATATATATATATATATATATATATATATATATATATATATATATATATATATATATATGTGAGCACACACACATATACACTAGCTGACCAACCCTGGGCTGCCTGGGAAAACTCTGAATGACAACCGATAAACTCTCTCTCTCTCTCTATTTCTATCTCTCCAAGTCTCCCTCACTCTTTCCCTCTTTCTCCTCCCTAACACCTCCTCTACTCTCTCTTTCACACTTCCCCCTTCTCTCTCTCTCTCTCTCTCTCTTTCCCCTCTCTAACACCCCCTCTAATCTCTCTCTCTCTCTCTCTCTCTCTCTACCTAACACCCCCTCTACTCTCTCTCTCTCTCCTCCCTAGCAACCCCCTACTCTCTCTCTCTCTCTCTCTCTCTCTCTCTCTCTCTCTCTCTCTCTCTCTCTCCCCTGTCCTATTAAGATTGTTGCTGCAATTACATTGCCTAGCATTTTTGACAATTTATGTTTCACACTTTCTCACGCCCCATTCCTACCACAGCTGAACTTGGACTTGAAGGGCATCGAGGGTGTCACTATTCATCTTAGCAACCTCGAAAACTATGGATTAGACTAAATATCTGTCTTTTTTGACATTTTATGTTTCACCCTTTCTCACCCCCACCCCTTCCTATCGGGGCTGAACTTGGACTTAAAGGGTATCAATAGTATCACTATTTACCTCAGAAACCTCAAAAACTATGGTTTAGACACTAATATCTGTCATTTTTTTATATTTTATTTTTCACCCCTTCCCACCCCTCCTTCCCATTGGGGCTGAACTTAGATTGAAGGACATCTGGAGTGTCACTATTCATCTCAGTGACCTGGAAAACTATGGATTAGACAGTAACATCTGTCATTTTTGACATCTTATTTTTCACCCCTTCCCAATCCTTCTTCCTATTGGGGTTGAACTTGGACTTAAAGGGCATCTGGAGTAACACTATTTATCTCAGCGACCTTGAAAACTACTGATTAGACATTAATATCTATCGTTTTCGGTTATTTTTACACGTCACCCCCTTCCCACCCCGACCCCCTTAGTGCAAGTGATGTGTTACCCCCACAGCATTCTTTTCCAGATAGTAAATCATACGTACACCAATTCTGGTTGAAATTGCTCAATGCATTTCAGTTATGCTGGAACATACATACACACACACACATGCATACATACATACATATATCCATTTAAATATATATATATACAGTATATATATATATATATATATATATATATATATATATATATATTCATAAATCTTAAACTACAAACGACATTTGTAGCTTAAGGTTTATGAATATAAAAAGGTCAAAGGGTGTGTGACAAAAAATTCACACACACACTATATATATATATATATATATATATATATATATATATATATATATATATATATATTTATATATATATATATATATATATATATATATATATTGCGCACACATTTGTGTGTTTAAGTTTCATAAAAAGAATAGTATCAGATAAAATAACCAAAAATAAAGAGGAAATACTACCATTCGCCATAAACTTCTACTCCAACACAGTCCCACTCGAATGAAAACGACAAACGGGATCTGATAAAAACCATCTGTTCATGACACGACAGTGATGGACTTGTAAAGCGAATTCTGATATCCCTAACTCGCCCTTTTTATCACTCGAAATGTATACACAGTGGCTATTATATCAGGGGAATGGCGGTCTTTAAAATAACGAAAAGATATTCTGCACAACCGTCAGTGCTGTAGAATTATCATTACTTGTTTTATTTTGACATTACAATTAGTGAAAAAAGTCACAATATTTTAGGCGTCAGTTCATCCAAAGTAAAGTCAGTTCCAAAAGAGGGAATTTACCATCTAGATCATTTTTTACTCTTGGCAAAAGGTAAATTTTGTTTCTGACTAACTACAATGTACTTAATATTAATGCTTTCAACCGTACACATAAATAATGTAATGTTTTGAATATACTTGAAAATTTTTCTTTATCCCATTATACCTCTGATATGTTATGTGAATGTGTTTCTGGAGAGGTAATTATTGCAATACATCTCTAAATGACTATTCCCAGCATGGATATTCGATATAGTGCCGTTTTTCCTTATACTTGCATTTACAAGACCTAAATGAAAGAATAACAACGACAAATCGCCAATGAAACTAATAGAATTGAGACTGGAAAAGTCTCTGTCAACGGAGATAAACTAAGAGCGAGAGTTATAAATTAAGGCAGTCAAGCAAATAACAAGAAAGAGTGGAGCTAAAACAAGAACACAAAGATGATCAGATAAAACCCGACGGAGAAACGAACTAGGGAAGAGAAGCACCACAGCAAATGAGACCCAAGCAAATTCAAGGAAAAGAAAAATACACAAACCAAGATACCCAACAAAGGACAGAAACAACGTAACAACCAAACAAAGTACAGCTTTTTATATTCAATAAAACATTACATTTTATGGATCTTTCCTGGATAGTGACCCCCAAGGGTTTTAACCCAGTATGTATCAACCTTTGCGGCGTCTTTAGTACAAACCCGTTGGGGATTACCGTAAAAAACATAAACAAAACAGTAAATTTCATAAAATAATGACCCCAAGAAATATTAGTCATAGACAACGACCCCCGAACGTTGTTGGGGTTCACTATCTAGGAAAGATCCCATTTTTTATTCAATAAGACATAACTTTTTACGTTCGATGAAAGATTACCAAACACAAATTGCAGAAACGCTTAAAAAATCAAACTCGTATCGAGCTCAAAGATAGAAGTAATAAGTATGAGAGATAACGGCGAGGCAGATGATAGGGTGAAATAATGCATCAGAAAGTCACATGACAGAAAGGTCAAGGGAGAGGCGACTACATGGCCAGATAAAGCAACGCCCGAGGCAGAGACAGACAAAAGACCGAATGCCGAGAGACATGATGACAGAAAGGGAGGTGTTGAGGCACCAGTCGATTAAGCGTCAATCTTCGTATCTATAGAATAGAATGAAATATAGAATTTGGGCCAAAGGCCAAGCGCTGGGACCTATGAGGTCATTCAGCGCTGAAAGGGAAAATGACAGTAAGAAGGTCTGAAAAGTGTAGTAGGAGGAAAACCTTAGAGTTGCACTATGAAACAATTTCAGTGAGCTGGAAAGTCAGATGGAAGAGAGAGAAAATGAACGGAGGTACAGTAAAAGGAATGAAAGCGGTTGCAGCTAGGGGTCGAAGGGACCCTGCAAAGATCCTCAAGTAATGCCTACAGTCTTTGTACCCATTATATTTCCAAAGTGGTTTTAGTGTGATTGTTTTGTATGACAAAGCAGTTGCTCTCCTTTCCAGTGTATGGGGACCAACTGACTATGCACGCTTGTAAAAATATATAATTTATAATGTGTGTTCCTGATGGTTCAGTCCAATACACATCCACCTGCATGACTAATCAAATAACTGACACAGCCATTAGTTGTGATTTAAATGGGTTCCTGAATGATCAAACTAAACATGTCAGTAACATGGAAAGTTTCTCAATAGACCTGCTGTGGATGAAGTTATCACCTGTTTCTTTGAAAACTTATTTGATCAAGTCTAAAATCTACATTTATTGAATCTTGCAAAAAAAAAGGGAAGGGGGGGGGGCGTTTACGTATCGATTTTCCTGTGAAAGAGCAGCAACAATGGAAAGAGCGAAAATGTTGAAGATAAAACCTGACGGGTTCTGTCACAAATGTGGTTAGATAGATAGAATATGATATTTAGGCCGAAGGCCAAGCACTGGGACCTATGAGGTCATTCAGCGCTGAAAGGGAAAATGAGAGGAAGAGATTTAAAAGGTGTAACAGGATGAAAACCAAGCAGTTGCACTATGAAGCAACTGTTAGAAGAGGGTGGAAAGTCAGGTGGGAGAAAGAACATGAACAGAGGTACAGTAACAGGAATGACAAGGGTTGCAGCTAGGGGCCGAAGGGACGCTGCAAAGAACCTCAAGTAATGCCTACAGTGCATCGGGTGAGGTGCACTGACGGCACTACTCCCCTGCTGGGTGCACACAGAGAATAATTTTGCATGCCATGTACTCTTGACCATACATCAGACCCAATGAGGGTTTATTCTCGAAAGATCATGCAGAAGAAAGTAGTTGACGTTAAATGTGAACTTTCTCTAAAACGTTAATGTTGGGGACCTGGAATTTAAAACCATTTTCGCTGCCGAATTTCGCAATACAGTTTGGACAGGCAGGAAAAATATTCTGAATGGGAATGGAAAATTTTATTTCATTCAACTTAAATTTTTTTTCAATATTTTATTTCACTACGGTAAGGCTGACAATTATGCAAATGAATCTAAAAGTACTTACAGATATTAATATATATATATATATATATATATATATATATATATATATATATATATATATATATATATACATGCATATATATATATATATATATATATATATATATATATATATATATATATATATATATATATATATATATATATATATATATATAATATATACACACATATTTATGTGTATATATACTGTACATATATACAAAAGAAAAAATAATCCAACTGAAAATAAAATTCCAAGGAAAAAATTATATGGCAAGAATGAGAAACTAAGGAACATGTGTATAAATACTGTACATATATATATACAAAAAAATCATTCGACTGACAAAAAAATTCCAAGGAAAAAATTATATGGCAAGAATGAGAAACTAAGGAACTCAGAACAAGAAAAATGACAAAGCAAAAAGAGCCACACAGATCCAAGACAGGAAAATGACAGACAGTAAATAACAGGGATCCAAGCCATTATAATAATTAGAGTAATGAGCACAGAGGCAAAACCAAGCCTTTGCTCTCAAGACAAAGAGTCTGAGAGCAATAGTCATAAGAACGAGGACAGATGGAGATACTCACTGAGAGGCCAAAGAAGACTGAGCAATAAAGAAAAATAGGAACCGGGGTAAACAACGGGTGAAACGAACATACAGCCAGAGGAATGCAGCCTGTCATAAATAGTGGAACAAAGAGCTAGAGACAGGAATAACTGGAAAGAATGAAAACAGATAGTAACAATCACCAAGCAAAAAACAAGATCACAGTGAAGAACGGTAAACACAGGAATACAGCCCGTCATAAAATGGAACAAAAAGCTAGAGACAGGAATAACTGGAAAGAAGGAAAAGATATTAAAATGAAAAGATACTAACAATCACCAAGCAAAAAACAAGATCACAAGGAAGAGTGAGAAACAAAGAAATGAAAGGTATAAAAGGCAGTAAGGCCAACTCAAACTGCTGCAGAGGAAAAAGACACCAGAAGCAATATTACCTTTCAGTATGGCGCGCGCTGGCCTCACCATCCATCGGTAAATCTCACACCCAATAAATTAAATTCCTTCAGTACGACTTCATGTCTCTAGTCATCCTGTTGCTCTCCCTAATAGTCTTTCTTACCAGGTCTCGTGGAAATGGCATTTTTACTGAAGGTATTGGTGAAGGCCGCAAGTAAATGTTTATTCAAATCTGGTGATATTTCAGCTACGGTCCCGAAAAATTTTTGAACGTCACGCAGGTAATAATGAAAGAAACGGAGGAGGAGGAGGAGGAGGAGGAGGAGGAGGAGGAGGAGGAGGAGGAGGAGGAGGAGGAGGAGGAGGAGGAGGGATTTGGAAAAATGAAACTATCTGATGCAAGAGTTGGGCTTGATAGCAACGAGAAGAATATGCCATGAGAAATTACAGAGAGAGAGAGAGAGAGAGAGAGAGAGAGAGAGAGAGAGAGAGAGAGCAATCGAATATCTGGTCAAACAAAAGCGTCGTGTGACAAAAATACTTTTTAATAAAGACAGCGTTAGAGCTTAAGATTTATTCTCTAAGCTCCGCCATCCTGCGTGTGTGTGTGTGTGTGTGTGTGTGTGTGTGTGTGTGTCTCTGTTGCTTTTGCTTCAAGTTAAACTTGAACTTTAAACGTTAGATCTTGTGGTATTGAAATATGGAAACCTCTTTTCCATTTTCTTTTTTTCTGGGATGCAGGTAATTTGACTTCCTCGCGAAGTTTAACTCTTCATCTGCCTTTACATCCAGCTCATTTACATTCCTCCTCCCTTGACTGATTCCCATCTCATACGTATTACGCTTTTCTTCTTCTTCTTCTTCTTCTTCTTGGTCTTTCCTTTGTCAGTACTCAAGTAATCCAAAGCCTAAATGATGTGAAGAAGATCAAAATAAAGACAAGAAGAGAGAAAAAAGGAGAGAAGAAGAAACCAAAATAAAGAGAAGCGAAGTGACACCATATAAAAATTCAGTGAAGGATGCGGAATAAGTTTCAAAGTCACTTCACGAAGATTACTTTATCGTGGATGACGATTATCAACAGGCTGACTCTCTCTCTCTCTCTCTCTCTCTCTCTCTCTCTCTCTCTCAATACATTCTATTATCTATATCAGCCAAAGGCTTTCTCTTTAAGCTAATTATCATTTATCAACACAAAATTATAGCGAATAATTACATATTACGCATCCTAGCGAGACACTTAAGATTTCTGAAAGATCCTTCTGCTATTAAATAAATGAGTCTTTCCTTTTAGATTTAATGACAATATCGTTTCCTAAGACTTCGCCAACAAGCCTAAGTCTTTACGGCATACAATTCTTCTTTAATGAGATGCACAGATTTCGTCTATTAAAAGATATAAATAATAAGATTGGGAATATAATGATATGCCTGTAAAAACGCATACAAAATCAAAGATTGTTTGATATGGTTATAACAAACGTCAATCATCTTTCAAGCGAGCAGTGTTCACCCCGCCCGCTTGTTCTTAGTGCACGGAGCGTTGAGTGACAGTCTTTGTTGACTGATACTGACAGAATGACTGTATTACCTGGCGTCCTGATTGCCTGCTTGTGCTGCCTGCAACAACAGATTGCTCTTCCTTCCAGTCACTCGCGGTCAAGGGCGAATGACGTGAATTTTAATTAAATCGAACAAAGGAATGCGGACGGAAATAAATGTGCGCAACCACTGGCAAATGAAATGGAAAGTACACGGGGTTTATGCAGCACAGCAATACTGTACCAGTGAAAGAGCTGCTATAATTACAAATGATATTCACGACCTTCGCTTTCTGTTCTTTGACGGCCCTGCAGCTCTCTGTTCATACGAACTAAGAAAAAACAAATTCCAATTGAAAAGAAAAGAAAAAGTTTTAAAACAGCTCTTATTAACTAAAACCAAGGAGGCCACACTGCATATTTCGAAAACAAAATCGGACCTATGAGTGAATGTATTTATTGTATGTATGTGTTCCAGTACAAGAACGCGCGCCTATGTACAGTTTTTAATTCCATTTTAATTCGTTCATCACCGTACTGAATGCTTCGGGTCAGCCCTATAAGAGCTGAAAGTCAGCTCAGTGGTTTGGTTTAAACTGCTTTCATAATAATAATCGACTTCTTTTTTATAAGCCAGGATGGAGCGCTGATAGCCAGGCATTTTATAAAACTAGGAAAACATTATAATGCATTATTAAAATCAAGTCGCACTCATGCATAAGTAATATACATCACAGACAACTAACTTGAGAATACGCAGCAAGAAAAGTAATCGAATTGTGTCGAGCAAAAGTAAGTACAAGAGGTGGAACAAAGGCAAGAAAAACAAGAAAAAGAAAGCCGGAGTATCAAGGACAAACGAAAGAAATACAGGTTGTCTTCACACGAGGAAAACATCTGTGCAATCACGGAACAGAATTGCCAAGGCTGAATTCACTTGACACGATAACCAGCAGGCCAGTAAAAGAAGGAAAATCAGGTAGATTTCAGTCAGAAACGAGAAAGGATAAACAAACCGAACAATCTGTAGAGAAATACGTGGACAGACACGATGCTATCGACAACGGGACTTTTTAGCCTTCAGAATTCCGAGTACATGATGACATACTCTGCTTAGCTTTGAGAATTACGAGTAAATAACAAAAAAAAAAGTCCCGCAACTCGTACGAAACGAGCATTTTTAATGGACCTACCATGTTAAGCTCGGAAACTAATTTATCCCTATTTTTAGTGCACTAGAGTATTTCCACAGAGAAATGCGGTATGTTTTTTTTTAAGGGTACTAAAGTATTTCCGCAGAGAAATGCGGTAGTTGTTGATGCAAACATTGTTATATATATATATATATATATATATATATATATATATATATATATATATATATATATATATATATATATATATGTATAGATTTATATATATACTGTATATATTATATAAATCTATATTTATATATACATGTGTGTGTTTGTATGTATTAATTCAGGAAAACAAAAATTCACTGTGTAAAAGTTATTCCCAGAGAGGGCCTCAATGATACAGAAGGCATAGTGTATGTCACACAATGCCACTGGGAAACGAAAAACTGAGGGTAAATCCTGACCGGTTTCAGCTTTATTTCTGAGCCTTTTCCAAGGGACTGTTACATAATCGTAGAAATTCACAGTACTCACGATAGAGGGACAGTACAAACACAAATACAGGCCGTTGGAAACCAAATCTCATATGAGGCTGACGTATAGTAATATGTTCATATGTTTATCCTTTTTCCAGTCCTAACAACTGTCTTCCTTAAAATTTATACATTTTACATATTGCTTTTGAGAGAAACTAATAGACTGATTGATGCTCATAATTTTACTAAAGCTTCTTCAATAAAACTTGACTCAACGATGTTTCTTTCTAGTGCAGTTTTAGTATAAACTATCTTTTTTTCCGTGACCAACTGATTGTATGATTGTTTCACTAACGTGTACAAAAATCCCACTGTTCAATTATGCATATCTTACACATTTTTTCATGCTGTTTTATTCTTTTTCCAATTTTTTTTCAATTTGCTCAATATAGAAGTTATATCACAAGACCTACATGGGACTTGATATACACATCCTTTAGTATTGTCAGAGGAGTTCTTGATGAGTAGGTTTCATTGTTTTATTGTTCTTAAATGTTACATTTACTCCAATATTCTTAAACACACAGGGAATATGTTTGAAATTATTATTAAATGATAGTACACGCGGGGTTTTTGTGATGAAACTGTCTTTATTGTATTCATAACAGATTCTCTTCGGCTGCATCTTTAAATAAATCGAAGATTCAAGAGCGCATTAAACTTTCTCTACATTTCTGTCCTTCTAGTACAACTTTTCTCCCCCCCTTGATTCACTGATTGATTATGAAGTTTAGGTCTTGAAGACCAAGCGCCGGAACCCATCAGGATTATTCAGCGCAGGGATGAAGATGAAATATATAAATTAATGATGGGATTGATAATGAAAAGGTGAATGGTAACATACTGTACTATTAAAATTCAATGTTAAAATATGAAACTAAAAAACGAAGAGTGATATTAGATAAAAACCCATAAAAAATAAATATTTAAAATATAATACTTAATAAGCAATTGCTGAAATATTCCCATAAATTTTAACAATCTACACATTTATTTTCACTTCTTATTTATCTTTTCATTCACTTGTATCCCTCTCCACTATCATCTCTTGTACTGAAACTGCACCTCAAGCAATCTCTTTTTGTCTTTCACTAACCCTGTAACTTAATCATCCAGCCACTTCCTTCTCCATTCAAATCTTAAAATTCCCTTTATTTTCACAACAACTTCAACCAAAAAATGACATCCAACTACTGTTAACCTCACATTATATTCAACGTCCCATTCTTCGATCTACTCTGTATTACCTATGTCTATCTACTTTTTTCACCCTCTTCTCTTTCCATAGTCAATTTACTTTTAATATTCTTCCTTGGAAATTTATCTGTACTTAGGTCATGCATTGAATCATATGGTTGCATTCGTAGATTTAATCTTATTTTACACTATACATTCTTTTCTCCTGAAATACTTCCTAAAATTATAATTGTTGAATAATGACGACGTTCCGAATTACATTAGCAGGAAAGATTTTCTTAGATAAGTAAATATGAAGAGGAAAAGTTAAAAGTTACAAAACAAGTCTTATTCAATGATTACTTCATTTTCTTTGCCCCTATGGTCATTAATACGCAAACTGCATTAACGTTAAATGATATATTGTTATAAATTTGTTTTATTTACACGAAGTCCTAAATTGTTCAACATTACTTCAGCGTTGGTAGGGAGCAACTGTTTTGAAATTAAACGCAGTTCATCCTATAGAACACCGTCAACAAGAGGACTGGATTAAATGATTCAACGCAACTCGTATGTAACACTCTGGCCACACGTTCCATATTTTATTGCGGCGATAGAGCACCGCTGCCACCGGGGGAAATTCTTCTTCGAGGGGACATGGCGCATTTGAGGCCTCACTAATGCCTCGTAATGCTGCAGGTAATCTCGACTTATTGATGAGTCTCACACGATTAGCGTTTTACACGAACAGACCAAAAGCCTCCACAATAAATGGTTTGAGTTCGTATAAGGAGCATGACCAAATCCGCTTGTCATCAATGTTACCAGTTACTTGGCAAGAAACATCGTCCAGTTTGTCACAGGTAATGAGGTCAGGTCAATACAGTAACCAGAATTACCAGGTCGATAAATGGACAGCTGCTGCTGAGGTCATTACTGTACAAGTCATGAAAATTCCTCAGCAACGAACGTAATATTTTTTTTTATGTAAATACAGGCGAAAAAGGCAACTTCACTGAATGATCTGCCATGCCCCATTCTAGGTTTCAAAATACCAAACAATGAGTCATTTAAAAACAAATAACCATGGCTCTTTCAAAAGGCACAGCATTATCCAGTAAAAATTTCTAAACAAAAAACTGGACCAGTTATTTTCTCTTTTAAGATTAGCAGACACATTACCTGATTTTAAGATTCCTCGTCATAAAGAAAAAGTCGTTCTCAAGGCTTCACAATTTCAGCTGCTCACGTGTTTTCATATTTATCATGAGATGGTGAAAATAGCTTCTCACTTTTCCTTTGAAAGTTGAGCAGTACCTGATGACATCTGCTCACATATATGCGGAAAAGAATCGTTAATATACTTCATAATATTCTACTACGTACTGTTTTATCCACTGTAAGCTTTAACAGCATTGTTTTAGTATGCTAATTTCACTGGAATTATTTAAAAATTAATTGCCTTTTGGCCTGGCGCAAATACAGCACAGATATCTGCATCAATTTTTGCTCAAATGTGGAACGTAATTTTCTAATTCATTAACATGCAAACTGGTATAAATATTTTTCTCAGATAGCTCATAGCAACCTTGCTGATCACGTACATACTATTTACTGTATACCTATTCACTCTTTTACAATAACAAAAATTGTACAATCTGGTTTGTCTGCAGTAGTTACACCACTAACAACAGTGTCTGACGCAGATCTTCTGTTCCAGTTCTAAAGGAAAATGAAGTAACATAACCAATAGAGATCTTACTTAATTTCAATTATCTATCAGTTGGCGAACTTGCACCACCGTTCCTAATATTGTTAGTAGCCTGAATCAAGTTTTGCTATGAATCAACACCTTAAGGAACTACAATTAATTCTATCCCAAACACGTCAAACGGCCTCTCTCACGTCCTGAATACTTATGACCTTCCATACAAATACCTCTTCTATTCCATTTATCCAACACTTTTTAGGTCTTCCTATTCCTTTTTCTCCCTACACTTCTAAAACCACCATTTTCCATGCCTTTCACAATGTCCATGTCATCACGTTTTCACTAATTCCTACTACGCAGAAATATTCTTTTATCCTCAAGACCTCTACTGGAGGCCTCCACCATTATTCACTCACTCACATTCATCATTCATACTTCACTTCCCTAAAGGTGGGTTGGCTCCAAGATCCCTTTCAACTTGAGCTACCATAGAGATTCCTCTTCACCTACGTTGGCACACCTCTTCTCTCAGCCTACCATTACCCGGTGCATTCACTCCAAATGCCTGCATGACTCAACTGCTTCCATGCTTCCCCTATCAATACGGACATTCTTTACCCAAGTTTTCTGATTTTTGCTTAGCCTTTTAATTGCCATTGCTCAAATTCATGATCAATCTTTATCTCTAATTTACACTTTTACATATTCATTAGTCTCTACAATTCCTCCCTCTCCTCTATCCCTAATCAACACTGTTATTATTATCTACAACCTTTTCATCTCCATTCCATGATTTCCTTTCCTTATTCATTACTTTGCACCTCCATCTTCTCCTATCACTTATACTTGACAAGTGCTTCATCACCAGTGATATTCTAACCATTTCCTGGATTAGAAAAAAACAATGTACAGTGACTTTGACCACTGAGCCATCAAGAATGGTATAAGCTGATACGGACTCCGTTGTACGTATGACTACTGAATTCAGGTTAGCTACGAAGAATCGATATCAACCCACCACTACCATGGGTGCTGACTGGTAAATTGTGAATACATGGCTAATTACGAATTTCTGTCACCTGAACAATTAAATTTTTTACATTCACAAACATTAATATCCAATTAACTAAATCTCGGTCATAACATACATCCATGGTGAAATATATTTAACTAGAGCATCGTCATCAGTGGGATTCGAGTTGCTGCCTGGTTTGGAAACAACGATATACAGTGACTTCAACCACTGGGCCATGAAGACGGCAAATTGGCCTTGCAGACATTCACTTATAGGCCTTAACTTCACAGTCATTTTTCTACAATGAATATTGTCTTTTTTCGAAAAAGTAAGACAGACTCATTTTCTCTAAATAATAACAATAATAATAATAATAATCATCATCATCATCATCATAAAAATAATAATAATGGAGAAGCAAATCCACAGTTATTTACATGTATATCTAAAGATAAATCTCAGATTGAAAAGGGGAACCGAACAAGTTCCCGAAAACTATCTATACAGATTTATCCTTAAATATATGTACATATACATAACTGTGGATTTGCTTCTCCATTTTAAGACTCAGGCTACTATGATTATTTTTTAATAATAATAATAATAATAATAATAATAATAATAATAATAATAATAATAATAACGGAGGAACAAATCCACAGTTATTTATGGGTACGCATATTCGCAAACAAATCTCTACAGAGAGCTTCCGGGAATTGTTCGACTCCCCTTTTCAGTCTGCGTAGAGATATATTAGTATCCACTGTATACGTACCAATAAGTAACTGTGAATTTGTTTCTCCATTATTATTATTATTATTATTATTATTATTATTATTATTATTATTATTATTATTATTATTATTAAAAAGTACTCATAGTAGCAAGTATTAAAAGGGAGAAACAAATCCACAGTTATGTATATGTACATATATTTAAAAATAAATCTGTACAGATAGCTCTCGGGAATCTGTACGATTCTCCTTTTCAGTTGAAAACGGGAAAGGAACATTCCCGAAAGCTCTCTGTAGAGTCATTTTCAAATATACGTACCCATACATAGCTGTGGATTTGTTTCTCCGTTATTATTATTATTATTATTATTATTATTATTATTATTATTATTATTATTATTATTATTATCATTATTATTATTATTATTATTATTATTATTATTATTATTATTATTATTATTGTCTATCACAGCCATCCTATTGGACTGCGTGGTTTTTATAGAGAGGGGGGGTTCCAGGTTGCATCCTGCCTCCTTAGGAGTCCATCACTTTTCTCACTATGTGCGCTGTTTCTAGTAGCGCACTTTTCTGCATGAGTCCCGGAGCTACTTCGGCTTCTTCTAGTTTTTCCAGATTCCTTCTCAGGGATCTTGGGATTGTGCCTTGTGTTCCTATGATTATGGGTACAATTTCCACTGGCATATTCCATATCCTTCTTATTTCGATTTTCAGGTCTTGATACCTATCTATTTTCTCTCTTTTTTCTCATCTACTCTGGTATCCCATGGTATTGCGACATCAATTATCATTATTATTATTATTATTATTATTATTATTATTATTATTATTATTATTATTATTATTATTATTATTCAATTCTCCCAGAGTTTGTGAGTTAAATGCCTATTGCTCATAATATGGTGTTCTTCTATAGAAGCTTTGAGAATCTTGGACAAAGGTTTTTCAAATTTACAAAGCAAAGCCGCAGGGCAATAACGAGAGAATGAAAGTTCGAAAGTGCCACCTATGTCACCCACCTACACTCCGGTCCACATATACTTAATGAATTGTTTGCTTTCAAATTCTTCATCAATATCTCAAATTGAGTCTCTTGGTACTTGGTTAAGCCTATCTAAATTTTTTCCAAAGCTTTAATTCTATTATTATTAGCTATATACTCGTAAAAGAAAAAAGGAAAAATGCTGACAGACCCAAGAGTGTGTAATTCTCAGAACGAAGGTATTCTGGGGTGGGTAGAACCAAATCATTCAGTTCAGAGATTTACTCAGACTCCACCCTCCAGTGGGTAATAAATATGGAATTCTGAATAATCTATTTGTAATATCAATACTGGAAGAAGTAAACATACAGTAATGTGCAAAATACAAAGATCAATAATTATCTGTTAGGAACAATCGTTTGCCGATTGTTCCCTTAGTGGGTTGTTGCCTCCTTTTGTTTTTTTTTTGTATTTCTTTCTGGCGAGCTGACGTCTGTTGAATGGCGTCAGACTTCGTCAATCAGGTTCGTAGCAGCAACGAGCCAGGTTCTGGAGGGCAGAACGACCGATGGTCCAGGGCAGCAGCGAGTCAGTTGGGGTAGCAGCAGCAGGTATCCGTACCTGCGAGTCAGGTCCTGGCAGCAGAGCAGAGCAGCGGAGAGTTTCTTGAGGACGAGATGGTTGCCGTGTCGGCTCTGTCATGGTCGTCGTGATTAGAGGAGGACGTCAGTACGTTTCTTGGAGGACGAGATGGTTGCCGTGTCGGCTCTGTCGTGGTCGTCGGTACTGGAGGAGGACGTCAGCACTGTGCTTGAGGACGAGATGGTTGTCGTTTCGACTCTGTCGGGGTTGTCCTGCAGTGTTCCTGTCAAGCAGCTTGGGGCTGTTTCGACAGCTCTATTGAGTTCGTCTGAGGTTGTTTGTAACTCTGGCTATAATGTAACTAGTAGCGTGCTGTTTGTTTTATTTATTATATTGCTTTTGTATTTCATATTATGCTACTTGTTATTTTATTTTGCTGTTTAAGTGTTTTTGATCAATTTGAGGTTTAATTATGCTGCCTATGTATTAATTAATTTTGCTGCTCAAGTGTTTATTAATTTGAAGTTTAAATTACTTGTATTGTATTTTGCTGCTGTTAAGTAATTAATTGTTAGTAATGCTAATTTTAAATTAAACCTGACTCGACTGTAAATCGACTGTAAATATGTACATAGCTTACTGTCAATAAATTAATTTTAAGGTAACATTTTGGTTTTGTTCCGCTCCTCCTTCCTTTGTTTGTCACCTCTCGTCAGTCATTTCAGCCCAATTGCTTGTTTTTTTATAGAACCTGTCGATCTCGAGAGGAGAGATCGTAATATTGGCGACCTTAGGCCACGGTTGGTTCTGTTTTGGCTGGCGGGGGTGTGGCAGCATCGGGGCAGAGTATGATGTTTGTAAAAAAAAAATTTATTGTAAATTTTTATTTATTTCTGTTAGGTGGGGAGGTGTTAGGAACAATCGTTTGCCGATTGTTCCCTTGGTGGATTGCTGCCTCCTTTGTTTTGTTTTTAATTGCTGGCGAGTTGACGTCTGTTGTATGGCGTCAGACTTCGTCAGTCAGGTTCGTAGCAGCAACGAGTCAGGTTGAGGGTAGCAGCAAGCCAGCTGGAGTAGCAGCAGCAGGTATCCGTACCTGCGAGTCAGGTCCGAGCAGCGGAGAGTTTCTTGAGGACGAGATGGTGGCCGTGTCGGCTCTGTCATGGTCATCGTGATTAGAGAAGGACGTCAGTACGTTTCTTGGAGGACGAGATGGTTGCCGTGTCGGCTCTGTCGTGGTCGTCGGTACTGGAGGAGGACGTCAGCACTGTGCTTGAGGACGAGATGGTCGTCGTTTCGACTCTGTCGGAGTTGTCCTGCAGTGTTCCTGTAAAGCAGCCTGGGGCTGTTTCGACGGCTCTATTGAGTTCGTCTGGTGATGTTATTTTTAATGTATTATGCTGCCTGTGTTATTTTATATTGCTGCTCAAGTGTTTATTGATCTGTTTGAGGTTTAATTACTGGGATTGTATTTTGCTGCTTAAGATTTTATTGATTTGTTCATTTTAAGTATTACGTCATTGAACCTGACTCATTTGTATATAATGTAAATTACTGTAAATAATAAATTACGTTTAAGGTCAACTTAACTGCTATTATTTGAGCTCTTGAATAATAGGGAAGCTGGAAAACTTGGTGTTATATTTAAGATTCAACTTCATTTATGACCTCTGTAGCCTGTTGACAGTACTTCTCCATCAAAGGGGTCTTGGATTTGATCCCAGTATTAGGTAAAATTAAATTATTAGTTATTAACATGCGTGGATTACCATACCAACATCCAAACATGTCATCGATTCAACTAGGAAGCACCCACAGCACATAAGTCTTGAAAGCCAAAAAAGAAGAAAAAATGGATCGAATAGAAAATATAAACAATCAAAACAGCACTGCGATGATGGAAATTTAAAAATAAGGCACAGAAATATAGTAAACTAAACTGCTGGTTTGCGTCCATTGAGGGATCTAATTCTAAAGACATATCAGACACTCAGCAGACAAAACTGAAGCTACACAGTACGAACTACAAGAGTTTCTCAATCAAACGCCTGAAAGAATGTCGGGCAGGTGGACCAATAGTGACAAGCAGACAGACCTAAGAAGTCAAACACGTGATATGTACGGTACAGTTGTACATACGAAGGTCTTCGTTAAACACTGAAGGAATAAGGTATTACAGCTGAAAGGATAAATTCTAGCATCCTAGTTGTTTATACTTAAAACTGACTGGATTTCTTATCAAGAACTACTAATGAGGAACTTTGTTGACTTATAACTGATTAGCAAGTGCAACTTATGTAGCAAAAAATGCAGAGCAGCAAATAATACCCAGCGCTCAAAAATCTTATAAAACTTGACACTGAGGTTCACAGTTTTCACACATATTCGCAGAAGTCTAAAGGCCACAAGACCAGGAAATAATGGTGGAAGTTATTCCATGTTTAAGTCTCAAAAAAGTTCATACAGGAAAACACCAAAAAATAACAATATTACGACGAAGTAGAGAATAGTTTTGCCTGAAATGAAACGTGCATTATTGAGAAACAGGCAGCTGGAACCTGGATGATATTAAAAAGAGACAGTTCAGTGGGAGAAATTTTTTAAAGACTAAAAGAGAAACTGAGAAAGTGATGAAATGAGGAACACCACAATAGCAATTTCTTGCTCTGTTTTACCAATAAGGCCTTCGTTGTATTCCAGTCACAGAGATATCTATCTATCTATCTATCTATCTAATATATATATATATATATATATATATATATATATATATATATATATATATATATACATATATATATATATATATATATATATATATATATATATATACACACCTGACTCATTCTGGCTATGCTGTAGGCCCTCTGTACCAAATGCCCAAGGGATAGAGAAAGACGCTAGAAAAATCTACTTCTATGTGATACTGACCTTCAGCTATAGGACTGCAGTTCTATACCCCGTTCTATTGTTGCAAATACAAGGAAAAAGAAAAATATACTGTATGTATAAATTGTATACGTATAAATTTCTGACTCACATCAGGACCGAACCCCGGTCTTTCAAGTGAGAGTCCATGGCATTAGTAATTCATTCACACAAGTCATAAAAGAAGTTGGGACCTAAGTACTCTGTACCTGAGGTTTTTCCCGGGCAGACGCCTAGTGCTGCTGGGCCAGGAAGTTGGGTAAAATCCTCTGGTATGTTAGGAGCTAGGCGCCTGACTGGGAAAAACTCAGGTATGGAGTACTTAGGTCCCAACTTCTTTTATGACTTGTGTGAATGAATTGCTAATGTCCTGGACTCCCACTTGAAAGACCGGGGTTCGGTTCCCATGTAAGAAATTTATTTCTGTGAAACAAGTTCCCACGAGTTCATTTCCATAATATACTGTACACACACACATATATATATATATATATATATATATATATATATATATATATATATATATATATATATATATATATATATATAATATATGTATAAATATATTGATTTTTTGTCACTCACCATGACATTTCTAATATTCACAAATATTAAGCCATAAATATCGTTTAATAAACATTTCAATATACCTTACGAATAGCTTAAACTCAAGAAGACTTATAACTGGCGATAGCTTTGTGTGTGTGTGTGTGTATATATATATATATATATATATATATATATATATATATATATATATATATATATATATATATGTATATATATATATATACATATGTATATATATATATATATATATATCCTTGAATTGGCAACAGATTTCACAGTCAACTTCAGCGCTTTCATGTGGAGTCAAATTAAAAGTACCATACAATGCAGATATGACTGCTTATTTGTAGATGTACTTCAAGGCTGTCTGACTGCTCACAACTAATATTCCGTTAGTAAGATCCTTTATTTTTCAATCACCGTTAAATTTAGAAGACTCGTCTTACTTCGTCTTTAAATCTATTGATTCTATCTAACTTCTTTTATATTTTACTATAGGGAAATTGGTTGGGGATTTTATACTTCCATTTAAAGTACCGTGTTTTTATGATCATTTAACTGTAAGTCAATTTTAATTTTAATTTCTTCAATTACTTAAGATATAAGTCAAGTTACTGGGCTACCTCCCTTCAGACTAAATCTTAAGTATAAAAGGCATTTCGCTTGCAGTTCCTTTATAAGGAAAAAA
The DNA here is from genome assembly GCF_040412425.1 of Macrobrachium rosenbergii. Lineage (NCBI taxonomy): Eukaryota > Metazoa > Arthropoda > Malacostraca > Decapoda > Palaemonidae > Macrobrachium > Macrobrachium rosenbergii. The sequence goes on along the minus strand of NC_089780.1, from coordinate 2,156,563 downwards.
ATGACTTTTCGACGTCATAGCATCACGAAATGAGTTCTGCCAGCAAGAGGAGAGAATCTCCTGATGCCTCCACGGCAAGCAGTCCTTACTCCACTCTCACCTAACCAAGTTGATGACGAAGATCTGCTTCACGCAATCAGATCGTGAACTTCTTCAGCATAAGACGGCAAATTAACATTTGACTAGTTCCCCTACTTGTGTACCTGAGCTCCAGATCGGTGGTCCAGTCATTCATATAGGCTTCACAGAGTGGAATTTCTTTGAATTGCCAGGATGACAAACAACAGATGGACATCACGAACAACCTTCTGGACGCCCCGCGGATACACAAGAAACCGAGGAAGACAAAAAACCCGCTGGCGAGATGACTTAGACCAACATAAACGACAGTGGCACAGAGCAGCGGAGGATATAAATCTGTGGAGGAACCTGGCGAAGGCCTATAGTACATCCAACAAAGGACTTTTGAAGGCTGAAATGATGATGACGATGATGACTGTAAGGATGGAGACACCGTGCGTTCCAGTGGACTATATAGACTGCTTCCTATTAGGAGTTATGACAGAAGAATAGACTATAGAATTTGTGCCAGGGACCTATGAGGTCATTCAGAGCTGAAAGAGAAACTGACAGTAAGACGGTCTGAAAGATGTAACACGAGGAAATTCTCGCAGTTGCGCTTTGAAATAATTGTTAGAGAGGGTGGAAATGAAAGAGGCCGTGGCTAGGGGCCGAAGGGATGCTGTAAAGACCCTGAAGTAATGCCTACAGTGAGGAGTTGTGTTGTAGGGACTTAAGCACTTGTCTGAGTTGGCCTTTTAATTAGATTATGGCCATATTTATTTCTTGACTACTGTAATCCCACTTTATTCAATCAGAAATTTACATTCATAATTCTTAAGGGCTGTTCTGAGCATCCTGATTTCTTTCATATTTGGTGTTAAAAAAGTAGCATGGCCATTCTTATACATCAACAGAAAACTGTTATATTTAGGTTTTAAAATTTAACTTTCACTTTTTCTTCACAGCTTTGTCTTCAGTGTAAAAACAAAATTTTCCTTCGTCCCTCTTATTTCAGGTCTTTGCATCCCGAGGAACAGACGGAAGGCACTCAAGACTGCACTGGGTTCTTTACCCTAGCTGCATGTGGCACTTTTGATAGCATCACTGATTACAAGACACATTTCATGAGTGTTCACTTTCTTAAATTGTGTCAAATCTCTGTTTTTTTTCGGTTTCGTTAAATTTAACTCCCCCCCCCCCCCTCCACAAGTCGTTTTCAACGTCAAAATATATTGCTAGAAAAAGATAACGTAACAAATGAATTATTTATCCGATAATAAGAATATTTCGATAATCAAAACCAAAATTAAACAAACTTCAACCTAGCGCTGATGTATTCTTCCATATAATACACTGAAAGTTTGTCAAGCAAAAAAAAACTTTCAATTCTAAATATACAGTACGAGATACTTTCTCAACCTCATGACGGTGAGAGGTGAAGGACAGCAGGTAAGAGAAGAAAGATGAGAAATTTGGGATTATCGTGCATGACAGTTTCCATGATAGGAGAGAGGGAGAGCAGGTGCTTTTTTTTTTTTTTTTTTACTTAAAATACTACAGGAATCTCGAACGGTGCCCCTTAAAATACAGACTTTAATCACCTCAGAAAGCTTCAAATGCTTGACAGAAATTTCTATACACCCCATAAAGACTCGAGGACATTGTGCTTAGCTTGGTAGGAATGTAGTCCCTGTGTTACGTTTGTTTAGTAAAGCTAAATTAAATATACAATTAAAGGCAAGATGTGTTGGACAAAATAAAATTACGATAAAACCTATCCTCTCTTCGCCATAATTAAATAATACGAATAACGAGCAGTATATCTTTGTAAATATGAGATCCAATGAAAATAACTGAATAAATAACTTCCGAGTTATTCACGCATCAACCACATATCCAGTGAAATATTCAACAAACGAATGGACGATCAGAGTAGAGAAGAAGTTACAGTAAGACTATCACCTTTAAAGCGCACGAATGCACTCCGTGGGAGTGCATTTCATAAATATTAATTTCAGTACAGGCTTTAGAGGACACCTGAGATCAAAAAAGATATAATGGGTTAGATTATCCTCCTCTGAGTGGCAGGAACACGTTGTGTGAATTCATCAATAAAGAAGAGGGGTGAGGGAGACGAAAATAAAATCATGTCGATGGAGAAAGGATTAATGAGGCTTTCAAATACCTAGGAGCAATGACACCCAATTGAGTTAAAATTTAGGGAACGACTATAACATGCAAATCAAACAAGGGCAGACTGAATAAGAATGGAAAATCAAAAAGACTGAAATTTCATTCGAGATTATACACAAGCCTAGAAAATTATGTGTATTGCTACACAAATATGAATCATGGTATGACAATGAAGGCACAGTAGTCTGGGTTATATAAACAGATTGAAGATAGCATGGATTATAATACAACAGGCAACAGTTCCACATCCTTATTGGTTTGGTACCTCCCAAGATGCTGATAAGGCACTAATTTGTTAAAGAAACTGAGACACTGTACAGTACAACAGCATATAATTACATTTTCCTCGCAAAAAATAAAAATAAGCAACTGTTCCACATCCTTACGAGGTTAGGGCTTTTCAGGATGCAGATGAAGTACCATGTTGCTTTTTGCAAAAACTACTTTTCACAAATCAATTTTTTGTGGGAATCAGACTTGACAGCCAGATGTGGACAGGTGAGGGGTGGGGTCGGGGGGGGGGGCCCTTCAATGATGTCCAGGCATACTGGTTTTAGCCTATCAATGGAAACCTAGTCTTGATGTCTGTGGAGTTGCAGCTTGACTTCGTTTTGTTTACGTTCAAAGACAAGGTAGGGGCACCTGTATAGGGCCAATAATGGAGACCTAGGGCATCATCCTGTAAAAACAAGAACCAGCATGTGACGAGGTGTGTGTTTCAGGTTGTACCATTCCTTCGTGTCCCTGTAGGTTTGTATTTTCGGGCAATGATTTCCAGTGGCACTGCACTGTCTTGAGAGTTCTTCTCTGGGTTGGATGGTGCCCTTGGAACAGAGATCGTTTCACTGAAAACCATTTTGGAAGAGGAACTGATTTCTCCCTTTGGAGCCATGCAGAGGCCAAGAAGAACCCAGGGCAGCTGTACCTCGCAGTCTAAGGCCACTTCATCTAGTAAAGAGGGCCGCCCTGAGGGGGCATTGGGTCCTTACAACTATCCCACTGACAGCTGCATTATACTGGATTAGTGGATGTTTGATTCCGTAAAGTTCAATAGGGTCCATAATTCGTATATGGTGCTCGGTCAGCTATGCATGGTATGCCTAAACAGCTGACCTAGCCGTTCAGCAGTGCCTTGGCAAAGATGTGTGCTGCTGCTTCTGACAAAGGTATTGCTTTAGAACACAGTACCTTCAGCTGTCGGATGGGGATACGGGACCTACCATACGGATGCAGAGGTAGCAAAAACAATGTTTGGGTTGTGGAAATTCGCTGATGCCGGATTCCGTGTGGGGGTTACTTTGTATGGCCGATGTTTTCATGTCCCTTTTGCTCCTTGCCAGATGAATTTTTGCAACACTAATTTGGCTGTTATTCTCCTAGAGGAATGAGAGTATCCATGGGTGAAGCTGAGATCCTTCCTCTGTGGAGTAGTTGGCACAAGGGGATCGCTAGGGCAGGTGTTGCAGAGGATGGTACATCCTGTGTTGCTGAAGAGGATCTCTTCCCATCATAGATTTGTTATATAGGTGTGATAATCTGCGATTCAAGGGCTGCTAGCTCTTAATGCTTTATGCTCAACTGAAATCTACTGATTTCTATTTTGGACAGAGCATCTGCCATCAGGTTTTTCCTGCTAGGTATATGGCACATGGTGCATCATATTCAGATATGGTCAAGAACAGTGCTGCTGACAGGTGGAGTATGCATCTTGGTTTTCAGTAAGGGAGTGCACGAGTGGCTGGTGGTCTGTCAAGGTGATGAATGGAGTGCTTTCAAATAGGTCCCTTAAGGATGGGAGCAAAGTGTAAAGTTAGAAATTCCCTGCCGAAGATGTTATACTTCCAGTGTAAGGAAAGGGACACAGGATTCGTTTTGTCTCAGCACATGGAAGGTAAAGTAGTGACAGGTAGCTGACCATGCATGACGTCTAGAATACTTGACAGCAAGTAGTATTGCGATTGGCTGCCAAATCTGGCAGCTAAACCTTGATCTGACAGTGAAACTTTAAGCTTTATACTTGTCAGCTGAGCTCCTGTAACACAAGAAAAACTGGAAGACCCAGACCTACCTGGATGAGAACCATGCGACTGAAGGATGGAGATCAATGGAGATTCATAAAAATAAATCACAAGAAAGACAAGGGCGGCAGGATTTCGCAGTGATACTGTTGCACGATGTTGATGATAAGATGACATGAAAATAAAACAAAATTTGAGCTGCAATGTGGCAAATTACAACGTTTAAAACGAATTACGCAAAAGTCACTGTTATTTATTATATCCACGTGTCAGTGAAACAGTCATAAGACTTAGTTAACCTATATAATTCACCAACCTCATTAACTACCGTAGATTAGAATTCAGTGGAAATAAAATCTTTTGCTATTTGTTCAACAGCCCTTCACCTACAGCCAGAGCAACCATTTGCCTATAGCAAAGTTCAGAAGCGAAAGATTAATCAAATTAAGCACTAGACAAACCCCCGCCTTCCCCGTGGCACTGCTGGGGAAAATTATTTATGAATACTTTACATCCACAGAAATGTCAAAAGATCATTTATCAAATACACTTTGCCCTTGGTGACATTAACTTTATTACATTTTTCTTAACTTCATCCCATAAAAACAATTTGTCTCTCAGTAATATCAAAGGTAGCGGAAGTCAGTTGCAACACAGTTTTCTACTTCAACCTGTAACTTTTCCTTGCACGTGTCAAAGATACACTGGAGCAGTCGTCTCTTCAAGGGACATCTAATTTTGAAATACCGCAACTCACTAGTATCTCTTTCCACCTGAATAAGTCAGTGAAAATGCAAGTTTTATTATCCACCTGACAAAGTCAGTGAAAGTGCAAGTTTCATCACTCACCTGACAAAGTCAATAAAAGTGCAAGTTTTATTATTAACCTGAAAAAGTCAGTGAAGGTGCAAGTTTCATTATCCACCTGGCAAAGTCCGTGAAAGTGCAAGTTTTATTATCCACCTGAAAAAGCCAGTGAAAGTGCAAGTTTCATTATCTACCCGACAAAGTCAGTGAAAGTGCAAGTTTCATTATCCACCTGGCAAAGCCCCTGAAAGTGCAAGTTTTATCATCCATCTGACAAAGTCAGTGAATGTGCAAGTTTTATTATCCACCTGACAAAGCCAGTGAAAGTGCAAGTTTTATTATCCACCAGACAAAGCCAGTGAAAGTGCAAGTTTTATTATCTGCCTGACAAAGCCAGTGAAAGTGCAAGTTTTATTATCCACCTGACAAAGCCAGTGAAAGTGCAAGTTTTATTATCCACCTGACAAAGCCAATGAAAGTGAAAGTTTTATGATCAAGTTGTGACTACATACTTAGCCCACGCAGCTCGCAAACAGAGGACCCTTGTTCGAATCTATAACTGAACACGGAACGATGAATGCACGTTCCCTATAATCAAGACCTTGAGCAGTTAATTAAGTACTTAGTTGTTATCTGGCTGTTGTGGGTGGGCACTATGATGGAGAGAGGGAGAGTAAAGGGAGAGAAATAACACCAGAGAGCGCTCACTGTTCCGTCAAAAGGTATGCCATCAAAAGGCAGTTTACCATGTGTCAGTAACAGAGAAACTTTACCATACAACAGGAGTTGTTTAGGTATAACTCAATATGAATTTTTTCATGTAATACGAACAAATATTCCGGAATAATGATGCAATGTTGTCTAGTAAACTCCCAGCTTTACAATTCTTCTTTTAACGTGCTTGTTTTCCCATTTGTATGGGGGTTAGCACGACGCCTTCGTTTGAAGGACTTTGATTTGGCTTTGGGGTAGACTTTCTAGTTTCGATCGGCTGCCCTGCCTGTCATCGCTTGGACGCCGGTAGCGCTTGTGCATGTATTGTACCAATCACCAGCGCCCTTTCCCAGCAGCGAGGAAACTCCCAGCTTTAAACATTACATGTCAAATATCGATTTTAGCAAGTAACAGCTTCTCTCAAATACCATAAAGCAAAGTTATCGCCAATAAAAATATCTAATTTATTGTCTGCTAAATCTCTATTAAGTGTCATTTCACAAGTTCACATTTATCATGAATTTCCTGCTTAATCAAAGCTACAAACTAATCTTAAATATAGTACATACCTATTCGAATTTGTTCTCGCTCAACTCCTTTGAGTCTTTCTCGAAACAACATGTAGTTGTATTCTTGTGTTAAAGCTCTTAAATCATAATGCATTTGCTTCTTCATTCAAAAATTAATTTGAAATCAAAAGAATCTTAAAGTTGATTGTTGAAAATCTCTCTCGTATCCTCATGAAAAACATCCACTGAAATCTTTCAAACTTCAAAAACGTCTATGAGTAACTTTTAGTGAGTATCAGCAAGTTTTAAAAGTTGGATGCTCATCTTACAACATGCAAAGTCTCATTTATACATAGGTACTATTTAGGTCCTACATTTGGAAGAGTATGGCCTATAAACTTCTGGATATATTTACGCAGCCAATACAAATTTGCATTTGTTTGTAAGTAAAGCCAAAATATTCAAATCAAACAGGTCAAAGCATACACAGGCATGCAGACATCATAGAAAAATGTAGACTCACGATGGAATTTGCAAAAAGAAAAAAAATATAAAAAATTTAGAATAGAGAAAGAAACACTGACTAAAACCTAAATCACTTAGCATACCAATTACACATGAAGAAAACCACATTGATCCAAGGCCCTTTTGTTCCAAACTGATCCAGGAATACCGCTCAACTTTTTGCCTTTTATCAAGTTATGATCTAGAAATATATACCCAGCATATTATTCATATTATATATATATTCACCTTCATGCTATTCATCTTCACGACAGTGGAAGTACAGTTTTTCTTACACTCAAATAATACTGAAACAGGAGTAGTAGTTAATACTTCATCTTGTAGTATCACACTCGAGAGAGAGAGAGAGAGAGAGAGAGAGAGAGAGAGAGAGAGAGAGAGAGAGAGAGAGAGAGAGAGATTCGGTTCAAGATACACAAAAACCATGGCACCATTTTCCCTACTCCTCAAAGTTAATACTTCATTTTGTAGTATCACACTCGGGGAGAGAGACCTTACAGACCTTACAGTTCATTCGGGTTGCCCCAGGTCCCTCAGTGTGAGGCACCTCTGATGTCTACCAGAGAATTGCTAATGCATCTTCCGTTATATTTTGCATCTTCCAATCTTGGATGGTCTGCGATGGATCTTAGATATTTGTCGAGCTTATTCTTAAACACATCTACGCTCACTCCTGATATGTTCCTCAGATGAGCTGGTAGCACACTGAATAGACGCTGCATTATCGATGCTGGTGCATAGTGGATTAATGTCCTGTGTGCTTTCCTTAGTTTTCCTTGTATAGTTTTGGGCACTATTAATCTACCTCTGCTTGCTCTTTCTGATATTTCATTTTTAGCTCCATGATGTTTTCGGTAATTCCTTCTACCTGTTTCCATGCCTGGATTATCACGTAGCGTTCTCTTCTCCTTTCGAGACTATATAAATTTAAGAATTATTGTAGTCTTTCCCAGTAGTCAAGGTCCTTAACTTCTTCTATTCTAGCTGTAAAGGACCTTTGTACACTCTCTATTTGTGCAATATGCTTTTGGTAGTGTGGGTACCATATTATATTACAATATTCAAGCGGACTACATACGTACGTTTTATAAAGCATAATCATGTGTTCGGCTTTTCTTGTTCTGAAGTGCCAGAACAACATTCCCATGTTTGCTTTGCATTTTGCCAATAGTATTGCTATTTGATCATTGCATAACATATTCCTATTCAACATCACACGAAGGTCTTTAACTGCTTCCTTATTTGTGATTGTCTCGTTATTAGGTCCTCTATATGCATATAGCATTCCTTCTTTATCACCATAGTTTATTGATTCAAATTTATCAGAGTTAAATACCATCCTATTTACCTCTGCCCATTTATATATTTTGTTTAGGTCTCTTTGTAGCGAGTTCCTATCTTCATCACAAGTAATTTCTCTACTTATTCTTGTGTCATCGGCAAAACTTCTCACTACTGAGTCATTAACATTACTGTCTATGTCTGCAATCATAATCACAAACAGCAATGCAGCTAACACCATACCTTGTGGCACACCGGATGTTACCTTAGCTTCATCTGATTTCTTGTCGTTTGCAATCACTATCTGTTTTCTGTTTTGCAAAAATTCTTTTATCCATCTTCCTACAATGTTATGTTTTCTAATTTTTTTCGCTAATATATTATGGTCTACATTGTCAAAAACCTTTTGCAAAGTCTAGGTAAACCACATCTGTATCTTTTTCGTTAATCATGTTTTTATATATGCTTTCATGGTGGACTAACAGTTGGGTTTGTGTACTTTTTCCGGGTACAAAACCATGTTGTCCTATATTAAACAAATTATTTTTCATTAAATGTTTCATTATATTTTTCTTCATTACCCTTTAATAAACTTTCATAATATGAGATGTCAGACTCACAGGCCTATAATTACTTGCCTCTAGTCTTGATCCACCTTTGGAAATAGGGGTAATATATGCTAATTTATGCTCATCATAAATCTTGCCTGTATCTACACTTTGTCTTAATAATATTGCGAGCGGCTTGCACTTGAATGAACCACTTTCTTTATCAAAATGGCAGGTACGCCGTCTGGTCCTGCTGCTGATCCATTTTTAATTTCATTAATAGCCTGCACAATATTGGCTTCATTAATTATCTATGTCCGATAAATATTCACTATTTTCATCTCTTATTTCTGTATCATTATCTTCATTATCAATTCTAGGTGTAAATTCACTCTTATATCTTTCTGCTAATATGTTACTTATTTCCTTTTTTTCATTCGTTAATGGCCCTTCAATTCTTAGAGGACCTACTTCTACTCTTATTTTATTCATCTTTTGCTTGATATTTTGTAGGGTCTTTTCTTCCAGGTCCCATTTTTAATTTTCTTTTGACTGTATAATCTTTTGTTCTGCATTTTCTATCTTACTTGTTAGTTCCATCACTTTCCCTGCATTCTTTTCTTTTGCAAGAGCTTTTTTCCACTTTCCGATTTTCTGGAACAGGATCCTTCTGTTTCTTGGTATGCATGACTGATGTTTACTTTTCTTCTTTGGTATATATTTATCCACTATTTTCTCTAATATTTTATACAATATATCCGTATTTACCTGTATATTATCACTTACGAATATGTTTTCCCAGTCTTTGTTTAATTCTTCATTTATTTCGGACCAATTTATATTCTTACTATAGAAATTGTATTTTCCATATCCTTCCCACTTTTTTGACTCTTGCTTATCTCTGTTTTCACTTGCTTTGGAATGGACTGTTAATTCTAAGACATTATGGTCTGAAATACTCGTATTATATACTATTATATCTTTAACATAATTCACCTCGTTCACAAATACTAGATCTAAAATATTATCCTTTCTTGTTGGCAGGTGATTTATTTGCTGGATGTTATGTTCTAGTAGCATATCTAATAGTTTTTCAAATTGCCTCTTATATTCTGTGCTACTATTACTCTCTTTTTTTATATGTATAAATACAACCAAAGTCTCCTATTCGTTTTTTCCAATCTACAAAAGGAAAGTTAAAGTCTTCGGATATGAGTATATTCCATTCTTTGGGGTTTCTACATATATCATCTAATTTGTCTATTATTATATCAAACTCTTTAGTATTAGGGGGTCTGTATATTACGATGTTCACTAATTTTTCATATTCAAATTCTACCGCTATTAGTTCACATTCTGTGTTACTATATTTCTCACATATTTTTCCTTGATTTACGTCTCTCCCATATATGACGGTTCCCCCTTGATTCCTACTTTTTCTATCTGATCTGTAAGTTTGGAAACCCTTTATCTGTTCATCATTACCAGTCTCTTGGGAGTACCAGGTTTCACTTATACTTATTATATCTATTTTTTTAGATATTCTAAGAACTCTATTTTTCTTTTTGAGTTACTCGAAACTAAACCCTGTGCATTCATCACTATAATGGTTTGTGTGTTATTCCCTTTTTCTAATATGGGTAATAATAATGATTTTCCCATGTCTCTTTCCTGTTCTGATATGTTGTGCTTTTCTTCATTTCCATAACTTCGGACATTAAAAAATCCAACTTTTCCAAGAGAGAGAGAGAGAGAGAGAGAGAGAGAGAGATTCATTCAGTTCAAGATACATAAAAATTATGGCACCATTTTCCCTACTCCTTAAAGTTAATACTTCATTTTGTAGCATCACACTCAGGAAAGAGAGAGAGAGAGAGATAGAGAGTCAGTTTAAGATACACAAAAATTATGGCACCATTTTCCCTAATCCCTAAAGTTAATACTTCATTTTGTAGCATCACACTCAGGAGAGAGAGAGAGAGAGAGAGAGAGAGAGAGAGAGAGAGAGAGAGAGAGAGAGAGAGAGAGAGAGAGAGAGAGAGAGAGTTAGTTCAACATACACAAAAATTATGGAACTTCCTCACTGCTGGTCCCTATTTCTTTATTGCTAATTTTAATGTCGTCAATTGCAAGCCCCAACTCTTTCACTTTCATTTCTAAAGTCAGGGTAAGGTAACAGGGATACATGCATCCACAACCCCTTGGCATAAAATGAAAGGAGTCAGCAGGGCCCTCTGGAGACTCAAGAAATTCAGACCAACTGAAAATAATTGTATTTCTTTTACCCCTGTTCACTCATTGAATCAAGAGCAAATGGATGTCTGTATTGAATTAGCTTCTTTCAAATACTGTCTTCTTCCGCCAGAAAAGGCTTTAATTGTCATCGAAAAGGTCTCTCTCTCTCTCTCTCTCTCTCTCTCTCTCTCTCTCTCTCTCTCTCTCTCTATGTTCTTTCATAAATGCTTCAACTCCATATTCTTAAAACTGTCTCTGTCTCCCCTACGCTCTTTCATAAATGCTTCCCTTCTCTCTCTCTCTCTCTCTCTCTCTCTCTCTCTCTCTCTATGTTCTTTCATAAATGCTTCAACTCCATATTCTTAAAACTGTCTCTGTCTCCCCTACGCTCTTTCATAAATGCTTCCCTTCTCTCTCTCTCTCTCTCTCTCTCTCTCTCTCTCTCTCTCTCTCTCTCTCTCTCTCTCTCTCTAATTTCTTTTATAAATGCTTTCCTTCCATATTCTTAAAACTGTCTCTCTCCCCCCTATGTTTTTTCATAAATGCTTCCCTTCTCTCACTCTCTCTCTCTCTCTCTCTCTCTCTCTCTCTCTCTCTCTCTCTGCATCCCAGACCATCCAAGACTGGAAGATGCAAAATATACCGGAAGATGCATTAGCAATTCTCTGGTAGACATCAGAGGTGCCTCACACTGAGGGACCTGCCTGGGGCAACCCGAACGAACTGTAAGGTCTATAAGGTAAGGTCTTTCATAAATGCTTTCCTTCCATATTCTTAAATCTGTCTCTCTCCCCCCTATGTTCTTTCATAAATGCTTCCCGTCTTTTCTCTCTCTCTCTCTCTCTCTCTCTCTCTCTCTCTCTCTCTCTCTCTCTCTCTCTCTCTCTATTATGAAAAATAGTTTGTTTAATATAGGACAACATGGTTTTGTACCCGGAAAAGGTACACAAACCCAACTGTTAGTCCGCCATAAAAACATACATAAAAAAATTATAAATGAAAAAGATACAGATATGATTTACCTAGACTCTTTAAAAGCTTCTGACAAGGTAGACCATAATACATTAGCGAAAAAAAAATTAGAAAACATAATATTGTGGACAAAGTAGGAAGATAGATAAAGGAATTTTTGCAAAACAGAAAACAGATAGTGATTGCAAACTACGAGAAATCGGATGAAGCTAAGGTAACATCCGGTGTGCCACAAGGTACGGTGTTAGCTGCATTGATGTTTGTGATTATGATTGCAGACATAGACAGTAATGTTAAGGACTCGGTAGTGAGAAGTTTCGCCGATGACACAAGAATAAGTTGAGAAATTACTTGTGATGGAGATAGGAACTCGCTACAAAGAGACCTAAACAAAATATATAAATGGGCAGAGGTAAACAGGATGGTATTTAACTCTAATAAATTTGAATCAATAAACTATGGTGATAAAGAAGGAATGCTATATGCATATAGAGGACCTAATAACGAGATATTCACAAATAAGGAAGCAGTTAAAGACCTTGGTGTGATGTTGAATAGGAATATGTTATGCAATGATCAAATAGCAATACTATTGGCAAAATGCAAAGCAAAAATGGGTGTTGTTCCGGCACTTCTAAACAAGAAAAGCCGAACACATGATTATGCTTTATAAAACGTATGTTTATAGTCCACTTGAATATTGCAATATAATATGGTACCCACACTACCAAAAGCATATTGCACAAATAGAGAGTGTGCAAAGGTCCTTTACAGCTAGAATAGAAGAAGTCAAGGACCTTGACTACTGGGAAAGACTACAGTTCTTAAAATTATATAGTCTCGAAAGGAGAAGAGAACGTTACATGATAATACAGGCATGGGAACAGGTAGAAGGAATTATCGAAAACATCATGGAACTAAAAATATCAGAAAGAGCAAGCAGAGGTAGATTAATAGTGCCCAAAACTATACCAGGAAAGCTAAGGAAAGCACACAGGACATTAATCCACTACGCACCAGCATCGATAATGCAGCGTCTATTCAGTGCGTTGCCAGCTCATCTGAGGAACATATCAGGAGTGAGCGTAGATGTGTTTAAGAATATGCTCGACAAATATCTAAGATGCATCCCAGACCAACCAAGATTGAAAGATGCAAAATATAACGGAAGATGCATTAGCAATTCTCTGGTAGACATCAGAGGTGCCTCACACTGAGGGACCTGGGGCAACCCGAACGAACTATAAGGTCAGTAAGGTAGGTCTCTCTCTCTCTCTCTCTCTCTCTCTCTCTCTCTCTCTCTCTCTCTCTCTTTCTCTCTCTCTCTCTAAGTTCTTTCAAAAATACTTTCTTTCCATATTCTTAAAACTCCCTCTCTAGATGTTTTCATGATGCTCTCTCTCTCTCTCTAAGTTCTTTCATAAATGCTCCCCTTTTCTCTCTCTCTCTCTCTCTAAGTTCTTTCATAAATGCTTCCCTTCCATATTCTTAAATCTCTCTCTCTCTCTCTCCCCTACGCTCTTTCATAAATGTTTCCCTTTTCTCTCTCTCTCTCTCTACCTAAGTTCTTTCATAAATGCTTCCCTTGCATATTCTCAAAACTCTCTCTCTCTCTCTCTCTCTCTCTCTCTCTCTCTCTCTCTCTCTCTCTCTCTCTCTCTCTCTCTCTCTCAAAACAAGGTACCATGTTTGTATATTTTCTCAAATCATTCTTTCCAAGCTGACCACTTTGAGACTAACAAGCAACTTGTGACATAAACGTTAACTAAGCTGCACGCTATCCTTTTGTTTATGATGTGAGTCTGAGTGCATCAAATACATTAAGGAGGAGGAAGAGTCACGATTCTTTGCGAAAACCCTCTGCCGCCGCAGCCAGGCTAAAAAAATGGAAAGTTTGTTCTCATTATCCCGGGCCAAGTTTGCCCATTTGTTAAATTAGAAGACAGCCATGTCTTTGTATATTTATTAAAGATTTGTCATATGTATTTTATACATTATGTATATATTTTAAATATATAATTTTTATGGTTTCTATCTAATATTATTCTTCATTTTTTACGTTCATATTTTAACATTGAATTTTACTAGTACAGTATGATATCATTCTCCTTTTCATTATCAGTCATATCAATAACTTATATATTTCACCTTCATTGCGGCGCTGAATAATCCTGATGGGTTCCGGCGCTTGGTCTTCAAGACCTAAATTTCATAATCAATTAATCAATCAATCAATCTAACAAGTAAAAAATGCGCCCAAGTTTCTTCGGCGCAATCGAGTTTTCTGTACGCCATATATTGCTGTATGAAACTCTCAGCCGCGGCCCATGAAACTTTCAGCCACAGCCCGGTGGTGGCCTGTGGCTTGCACCTATAGCGGTGTCAGACGCACGGTCATGGCTAAATCTAACCTTCAATAAAACAAAAACTCTGAGGCTGGAGGGCTGCAATTTTGTATATTTGATAAATGGAGGGTGGATGACGGACATACCAATTTGCAGCCCTCTAGCTTCAATAGTTTTTTCAGATCTGAGGGCGGACGGACAGACAAAAAGCCATTTCAATGGTTTTCTTTTACACAAAACTAAAAGCAACATACGAAAACAAAGAAAACAGTATTAAGTAGTCTATTCAATTGCTTGCACAGACTCTTGAATAGACTGCATAATACTGTTTTTTTTTTTTTTTTACGTTGCTTTTAGTTTTCTTTAAAAGAAAACCATCGACTTGGCTCATCCATTTATTACATCGGTCTTATTTCGAGATGCCACAACTCAGCTTCAATCAAAAGCAAACCCGAGTAACATGAATGACGAATCCCGACGCATTTATGTACTGTAAATCTTCAGAGGAGGCGGCGAAGCCTATACGTGGGCGAGATTACCAACTGCTTCACTTTCCGTAACTATGACAACAGCTGCTCACTCCATTCCTTTTCAGCGTCCTCTTGGTGACGTCTCTGAATAAAGTTGCATAATGGAGCCCTCGTTAACTGTGTCTGAGGCTGGCAAGTGGGAGTACTTGACGCGTTGATGCCCAGTGGCCATTCTTTCTGTACAGTACAAAAGGAAGACGTCACTTTCCAAGGCCATCGTTTTCTCCTTATGTTTGCTCCGGTCTTTTCCCACGAGTCTACTTTCGTCTTCTTGAGCACATTCACTGCGGGATATGATCCCGTGATGTCTTACGTAACTACTCCTCTATGGAATGTACACTGACACATTTGTAAGTGATTTCTCTTATCCTTTTCCTCAAGTTCTCCCCGTATTTTCCTTGGATTTCCTCTTGATTTTCTTCCTAATTTTCTGCAAGAATCTTCAAAGGACCTCTCACTTCTCGACATGTAAAAAGGTGAATATTTTCAGTCCATAAACAAACAAGAAATATACATTTCAACCGGGCTATCTGAGACGTCCCCTATCAGTAAGGATGATTTGACTGCGTATACCAGCATTACATCTGATACGGTGAAAGCTGTCGCGCCAAATATGAATCACTTCGAAAGAGCAAAGCAATAATTTGTGCATAAATGGAAACGCTTTTATATAATTGAAGTTACTGAAGCAGCTCTCCAAGGACAACGCAGCTTTTCTGGCTACATCCCACTAAAAAAGTTAACACAATGAATGATGACAAAACAGAAAATAATCGTATGACAAAGAAAAACGCAAGTCACCTAAAGGACACCATATGAAGAGTAGCAACTTTTTCTCATCGTAATTTGAGTTAAAACTGTTAAATATGGGACGCTCTGGTGCTAGTGAAAGGTCCTGCTCCCCTGAAATAAAAACTTCGGCGCAATAATGCTGTATGAAACTCTCAGTGTGCTACTGTATTAAGCTCTCAGCCAGGACCTGGCAGCGCTCAGCTGCTCTCCAGATGCTGTCAAGTGATCAGGAGTCGGCGGCTGGCACCTATAGCGGTGCCAGACGCACGATCCATGGTTAACCTTAACCTTAAATGAAATCAAAAATACTTAGGCTAGGGGGCTACAATCTGGTACGTTTGATGACTGGAGGGTGGATGATCAACATACCAATTTGCAGCCCTCTAGCCTCCTTAGTAGTTTTTAAGATCTGAGGGCGGACAGAAGAAGTACGGACGGACAGACAAAGCCATTTCAATAGTTTTCTTTTACAGAAAACTGAAAAGTGGTGTTTCAAAGCCTTGTCTTATTCCCCAGATTATAAATGAAAAACAGCAAAACGACTTGTAGGGGCAGGGACAAACTAAAATTGACTGTATTTAAAGTGAACGAAACATACCTATGGTACGCAATAGGCTATGTGAGTAAACTTATCATCTGAGTCGTACCACTGTATATATAATTAATGCAATGAAAAATATTGAGAACAACTTTCGGATATACAAGAGAAGAATAAAGCAATGAGCATCAAAGAAAGAGGACTGTTCATCCTTCAAGATGAGGAGAGACTGCAGTCGGTGGGAAAGTCCAGGTTTCTGTACACTGCAAGAATACAAGAAATCAGTTTAAAAGAAAATTGAAACGCAAGTGCCGGATCCCACCCATTACTGGTACACAATAATTGATGCGATCCGGCACTGCTGTTTCAATTTTCTTTTGAAATGATTTCTTGTATTCTCGCAGTGTAAAATGTTTGGATGCACAATTTGTCGGTGATACCGATAGACAAATAGAACGAACATTAGGCTGAATAAGTACAGAAAAGAGCGAGCCATTAAAAAAGTTGATTAACAGAACAATGTGAACATAAAACAACATGAAATAAACAAAATAAAGCATTTAGAGGCTCTATTTCTATTGTTACTAAAAAAAATATCAGCACATACTCACACGCGTAATCGAAATAAGTTTCTGACACATCAGATCGAACCCAGAAATCTAAAACGAAGGGCAAGGGCGCTACCAACTGACCCATACAAAAAATAAAAGATGTTGGAGCCGAAGTACTTTTGTACCAAAGGCATCACCTGGGCCGGCTGCACAGGCTTCCAGACAAGTTTTATCCAGACACCCTGTCATAGAAATAACTTCCTGACTCACATCGGGATCGAACCAAGGGTTTTCAAATAACATGCACAGGCGCTATCAACTGACCTGCACAGGCCACTTGGTAGCACCCTGAGCCTTAGAAACAACGATAGACAATCCACTTTGACCACTCGGCTATCATAATCAGCGAAGTATCACAAACCTACTAATTAGCTATCATGATACTGTGTCGATACTAATTGTAATGACAAGACCTAAACTCGACAGGAATATGTACAGCGGAGTTGGTATCAACTTTTACCTCTCCTGATAGCCGAGCTGTTAAAAGTCGACTGTTTATTGCTGCTTCTAAACCATGGCTGAGGAAGAAGCACTTATTGCAACTCCCTTCGGATGTAAATTCTTCCAGGGTACAGCGAATTCGATATTAAACGATATTTGTGGTTTAATCTTGTGAATATAAGAAAAAAAGTCAGGCGCACATGACAGTTAAGTCAAGTATACCGTAGTTTAACCAGACCACTGAGCTGATTAACAGGTCTCCTAGGGCTGGCCCGAAGGATTAGATTTATTTTACGTGGCTAAGGACCAACTGGATACCTAGCAACGGGACCTACAACTTATTGTGGAGTCCGAACCACATTATATATACCGATAAATGAATTTCACTTGCCAGAAATAAAGTCCTCTAATTCTTCATTGGCCGGTCGGAGAATCGAACGCAGGACCAGCAGAGGAGCGCTAGTATCCATTTAATGATCAGATCTTGAATTTGACAAGAATGTGTGCAGTAGATTTATTATCAACTAGTGAACTCCATAATGAAACGATATTTGTGGTTTTATATTTGAGAGAAAAAAAAAAAAAAAAAAAATATATATATATATATATATATATATATATATATATATATATATATATATATATATATATATATATATATATATATATATATATATATATATATATGTATGTATACATTTGATTTTAAACCATGAAAAATGTAAAAACATGATGATTATATGAACAAAGTTACAGCCACGAAGGAAGAGTGAAACAAATGAGATGCTAAGTACTATTGCCTTATTACCAAGACATGGTCACAGCAACTAGAGATGTACAGAGACAAGGGCATATTTATATATGGTGGGTATAAGTCCTAAGGGAATACAAAAAGGTTGGGAGATCACAGAATGGTCAATGGATTAACATCATAATCTACCTATTGGTAATCCTCTTTATTCTGTCTTTCAAATCCTTCTGGAATGTATGTTTTATTACAGGGTCAAAAGAAAATAATCCTTGGCTTATATTTAGGTTCTTCTTCCGGGTCAACTGAATCATAACGGGTTCCAACAAGTTACTGGAAATAGTTTCATTACTTCGTAATATTGCATTGCTTTGCGTCGAATTTATTCTGTGGGACTTTCCACTGAGATGGAAAAATAGAGCATTATTAGTCTGACCTGTTCTTACTGAATATTTGTTGTTTTAATCTGGTATTTAATTCTTTACTGGCCTGACCTAAATCACATAATTCACAATCCATACAAGGAATTTGTATACAATATTGCTACTTTTTCGAGGGCTATTTTTTATAAGCATGTTTTTGGTATCATTTTCAACAGGGATTTTCTTAAACAAATATTTATTATGGCAATGGGAACCCAATTTTGCCTGTTCTTTCAAATTTATACCCAATTCTTACCTGTTCTTTCAAATTTATATGGAAGTTTGTGAACGCCTTTATATTCCCAAGATTTTCCATTTGCCTGTAACATGGTACCGTTATGTTGATGATATTTTAGCCATCATACCCAAAGATTTGGATGTAAATAACATGTAGGTTCAACCAAATGATCAAGTCCCTCCTATTAAATTTACTCTCGAGTTACAGAAAGATGAATGTTTACCTTTTTTGGACATTTAAATTAAAAGGGAACCTTTTAATTGTAAATTTAGTATTTATAGGAGAAAAACAAATAATCTGACATATGTACACCACTATTATGCGGGGCATCGCATAAATATCAAGATTTCAGTTTTTCCATCAATGTTTCTTCGAGCCTTGCAAACAGTCAGTCTTGAGTTTTTAGATAAAAGATTCAAAAGCATCAGAAAAATAGGAAGATATCTATGCTATCCAACCCACATTATGGATATCTGTTACAATAAAAATCAGAAAGAAAAAAGAACAGTCCTCAAACATCCGTTGTTTACCAAATTATATTGGATTTGAAGCTGTAAAAACTTTTTAAAATTTGTTTAATACAAATGTATCCTTCACATATGATAATATAAAAAACATGCTTATAAAAAATAGCTCCCCCCAAAATAGCAATTGTATACAAATTCCTTGTATGGATTGTGAATTATTTGACTTACGTCAGACCAGTAAAGAATTAAGTACCAGACTGAAACAACACAAATCTTCAGTAAGAACAGGTCAGACTAATAATGCTCTATTTTTGCATCTAAGTGAAAAGTCCCACAGAATGAATTGGATGATAAGCAATATAATATTTTGAAGTAATGAAACTATTTCCACAAACTTCTTGGAATCCATTATGATTCAGCTGACCCGGGAGAAGAACCTAAATATAAGCCAAGAATTATTTTCTTTTGACCCTGTAATAAAACACAAGCCCCAGAAGGATTTGAAAGACAGTATAAAGAGGACTACCTATGGGTAGAATTTGATGTTAATTCATTGACCATTCTGTGACCTCCCAACCTTTTTGTATTCCCTTAGGACCTATATCCACCATATATATATATATATATATATATATATATATATATATATATATATATATATATATATATATATATATATAACCTTGTTTCTGTGTATCTATAGTTGCTGTGACAATGTCTTGGTAATAAGACAAAAGTCATATATATATATATATATATATATATATATATATATATATATATATATATATATATATATATATATATATATATATATATATATATATATATATATATATATAATAGATTTAGCCTCTTCTTCTTTAGAAGTTTGGGGTTAAGGTAACATTTAAGACAATAAAACAATGATAAATGTACTTATAAAGAACTCTACCATCAAATCTAAGGGGAGTGTATGGAAAATTCCATTTAATTCTTTTGATAACTTTTATATTGGTCAAACCGGAAAAAAACTGGAAAAAGAGAACAGAACAACATAAAAGTTATGCACAGGTGAACAGTGGAATTTTTGTACATGTTAGTGAGAACCATAATACAATGAACTGGGCAGAGGCAAAAAAAGATAGCTTATTCTATCAATGCACTAGAAAGTAAGTTATGGCCATAATGAATCTCAGACAAGGCTTGTATACACTTGATCCTATAATTTCAAGAGAAATTTGTTAACTGTTTAAATCTTAAGGCAGTTAGAAGAGATGAACGGAAAACAGTACCGGACCCTAGCACCAATGAGTTTTGTCACCCCTCTCCCTTTGACACCTATCAAGTGTGGAGTTTTAGTCTCCAAAAGTTTGTACTCTTGTCCGTACTGTCCCCTTAGCATATACATATATTTAAATCTTTACCACTATGTATCAATCCTTCGACATCCAGTCAATCTATTTTTCACCTGTGGTGGTGTGTAATTGATTATATATATATATATATATATATATGATAAAGTCCACAACAGTTGGACGAAAGCTATACGCTTTGTACTTATATGTTTTTAATACACCACACTTTTGAAACAGGAACTTCATTGTGGACTTTACCTAACATTTACGAGAAGCACGACACACACACACACACATATATATATATATATATATATATATATATATATATATATATATATATATATATATATATATATATACATATATATATATATATATATATATATATATATATATATATGATAAAGTCCACAACAGTTGGACGAAAGCTATACGCTTTGTACTTATATATTTTTAATACACCACACTTTGAAACAGGAACTTCATTGTGGACTTTACCTAACATTTACGAGAAGCACGACACACACACACACACATATATATATATATATATATATATATATATATATATATATATATATATATATACATATATAATATATATATATATATATATATATATATATATATATATATATATATATAATGTGTGTTGGAAGGGTTCTATGAATAAGTGGCGATATCTCAAAAACGAATTCTTTAGTTTCGCTTTCTATGATGCTTCTTGCATGTTGATTTGCGAAGCATACCAGATTACTGCTTTCACAGCAATGCAGAAATTCAGTATCCAGTCTGACAAATCTCGAATGCTCTTGACGACACTGCCACGGCTTCCAAACGAAGACATGTCAATTCGAAATCTCTTGATAATGTGAAAGACTCTCACCGTCCACTCGAGCCTGGCTGGATGAACATCAAGTAGTTTGATCAAATCGGATACGATGTAAAGGCTTCTCTATAGGCCTAAAGGCTTTTCCTCTATGTGTTGGCAGCTGTGACGTGGAGGAGTGCTGGAACTGACGATGTTAGGGGGAACAGTTTGTGTGAGCGTATGCACATCCACACACACACACACATACAGTATATATACTAGATGATCCAGGGGGGTGGCGCCTGGGCACGTGCCCCCGCCCCCATGAAAAATAATGACAAAATAATAATATTGAAGATTTACATAATAATAACATACATGAGAAATATAAAAATGGGAAAAAATAAAAAAAAACTATTACAGAAATAACATATATATACATATATATATATGTATGTATGTATGTATAATATGAAAATTGGTGCCCAATGAAATTATTCTGGATCCGCTAGTATGAGTGTGTGTGTGTGTGTGTGTGTATATATATATATATATATATATATATATATATATATATATATATATATATATATATATATATATATATATATATAAAGTTAAGTATACCTTAGTTTTACCAGACCACTGAGCTGATTAACAGCTCTCCTAGGGCTGGCCCGAAGGATTAGACTTATTTTACGTGGCTAAGAACCAATTGGTTACTTAGCAACGGGACCTACAGCTTATTGTGGAATCCGAACCACATTATTGCGAGAAATTAATTTCTATCACCAGAAATAAATTCCTCTAATTCTTCATTGGCCGGCCGGAGACTCGAACTCGGGACTAGCGAGTGCTAGTCCACAACTCTATCGACTCGCCTAACGAGGAAATATATATATATATATATATATATATATATATATATATATATATATATATATATATATATATATATATATATATATATATATATATATATATATATAGTGACAAGGCAAGACAATCCTTTCGGAGAAAGACAACAGATTTCAAGTTGTAAACTAAAAGTTTGCTGTGTTTTTTGCCAGTTCCAGGCTCAACCAAGTGAAAGATGAACTCTTCTGACCGCAATCTTTCTAATAATCTTTTGAGAAATGAATCGTCTTCACTGGGGGAAATGTTGCCTTCGAAACAGCTAATAATATCGTGTCAACCTACTTATTATTTGTACCTTTACTTCTTCCTTGTATAGTTCCCTTTTCGAAGACTTCTTTCATTTACACTTCTTATTCTTCATACAGTAGTTATGAAGCATTCTGCTGACATTTTCACTTAAAGTGTATTCTTTACATTATTCACTTAAAGAAGTCATTACATTTGTAATTATGTTAAACGTAGGGCTTTTTCATATTGCTTAATTTTTGTATGGACAGATATACTTTCAGTGGAACTTACGAGAAGAATGAACATACCTTTGCAAGCATTTGCAGAGTGAAATAAATCCAGTAGAAATTGGCGAGAGTGGCTTAGATATTGGAATGAAGGTCGAGCAGATATATCAGCCTAATTTCTCTGACCGTAGAAGAAATGAAAAAAGGCAAATAATTTCATGAGCACGCGGGGATGGGGGTGGGGGGAGCTAGTCGTGTATGAAAAAAAATTACAGTATTAAGAAAATACATAACACACACACACACACACACACACACATATATATATATATATATATATATATATATATATATATATATATATATTTCTTGCTAATTTTTTTACTGCCTTTTAAGTTTCTCATTGGACAGATGGTTACCGTTCTCGGATAGCACTCTGCCGGGCCCGCGTTCGATTCTCCGACCGTCCAGTGAAGTATTAGAGGATTTTATTTCTGGTGATAGAAATTCATTTCTCGTTATAATGTGGTTCGGATTCCACAATAAGCTGTAGATCCTGTTGCTAGCTAACCAACTGGTTCTTAGCCACGTAAAATAAATCTAATCCTTCGGACCACCCCTAGGAGAACTGTTAATCAGCTCAGTGGTCTGGTTAAACTAAGGTATACTTAAGTTTTACTGCCTTTTTAATTTTGTATAATAATCATATTATTATAGTCTATTTTATTTGGTCTACCCTTTTTTACTTGTCCTTGTTAGCATGCTTTGAAAGTGAGAGAAAAATTGACATGGGTGACCCAAGCTGTTAGTCATTAAATCCAGCTAGTTATTGTCGTTCACTGAAAATGAAAGAGAAATAAAAAGTCTTGAAGGCTTTTCATTTGCATATTCACACACACACACACACACACACACACACACATATATATATATATATATATATATATATAATGTACAATTAGTGACCTGAGAAGTTAAATTTATTTACGTTAAAATATAACTTCTCAGGTCACTCACGTCAATTTTTCCCTCACTTTCAAAGCATGTTAACAAGGACAAATAAGAAAAGGGTAGACCAAACAAAATAGACTATAATAATATAATTATTATACAAAATTAAAAAGGCAGTAAAAAAATTGGCAAGAATATATATATATTATATTTATATGTGCGTGTGTGTGTTTATGTATTTTCTTAATACGGTCATTTTTTTATACACAACTAGCTCCCCCCCACCCACCATCCCGCCGCGTGCTCATGAAAGTATTTGCCTTTTTTTTATTTCAATTAGACTGATATATCTGCTCGAACTTCACTTCAATATCTAAGCCACTCTCGCCAATTTCTACCGCAAAGGTATGTATGTCTCCACCTTTGCGACGTGTTTAGCACAAGCCCGTTGGGAATGACCGTTAAAACGTAAACAAACGACTGTTAATATCATAAAGATAATGACCCCTCAAAAATATTAGTCCTACAGTAGAGAACGACCCCGGAACTTTGCTGGGGGTCACTATCTAGGAAAGATCCGATTGAAAATGGGCTTTAGAAGCCGTTGATTTGTTTCGTGGGGTTTAAGGATGAAAACAGCTTTACACTCAATCATTTTCTTTCATTTTAAGATCCGATTATTATTTTAGACATGAGGTGCAAAAAACTGCTCAAAGTCTTGGAAACTTCACACCCTAATTTCACAATTTTCTATCGACGGCAGCGTCCTATGTTACGAGTCTCATTATCCCATGTCCTACAACCCGATTACATCACTCTTTCCGAACTACATTACATGGCGTTTCCAAGCAGCAATAATGTGAAAGGAGTGCTGAGGTGCAGCTGGGAGCAACGGTGGGTTACAATTTAACGATTGTCACTACCCTGATAATAGGAAATTGTTTCTAAGTAAGGAGCATACATTTTAAAGAGCAAGTTATAACAGTATCCACTCAGCTTATAAAGAAATGCAGAATAAAAACAAGAATAATGACGCATTCACCCTTTCAAAATCATGTGGCACCACTTCCCGGCTGCTACAAAAAACAACAGACACCCCCACATCGCCCCCCTCCCCCCCAAAAAAAGAGGCCTTGTATTTTATCACAGTCCCTATCCCTGGGGGTACCTCATTAATTATGACATGGCAAAAAGCAAAAGTTGTAAAAGAAAGAAAGAGAAAAAAAGCGACGAAAACTAATGAGACGCCAACCTCGACGGAGCAGCCGTTTAGACTTTCTTTTGTTTACGAACTTGAGACGCAAAAGGCCGAGTTGCCCAGCGGCGTCATCAGCGACTTGAAGAAGTCGCTGCAATGTGTACAGACAGAGGAATGGAAATTCACGGCTGACGCAATACATTCGTGAAGGTTCGGTGAAAAAAGTTAAGTATACCTTAGTTTAACCAGACCACTGAGCTGATTAACAGCTCTCCTAGAGAAGGCTGGCCCAAAGGATTAGACTTATTTTACGTCGCTAAGGACCAATTGGTTACCTAGCAACGGGACTTACAGCTTATTGTGGAATCCGAACCACATTATAGCGAGAAATGAACTTCTATCACCAGAAATAAATTCCTCTAATTCTTCATTGGCCGGCCGGAGAATCGAACTCGGGCCCAGCAGACTGCTAGCCGAGAACAATACCGACCCGTCCAATGAAAAACTCAGGTTGGGTGAAGGAACTGGCACTCAGAATCGTCGGGAATAACGAAGGGTATGACAACGAAGAGGAAAAGCGAAGGAAGGGATGACGACGAATGCGGCGATGAAGGGAAGCTTAAACTGGAAAAAAAGGAAAATAATTAAGGGCGAGAGGAGGTCAGGTGATAAATCCCTTACCGGCTTCAAAGACGCCATTGAGGAGAAAGCCGAGTCCTATTATCCCTCTAATGAATGAGGATGAAGCGAGAGATCAAGGGACTCGTGTGAATATTAGCAATGAAGGGATCCTTAAGGATACCGGCGTTCAGGGGGAATCAGAGGAGAGGGAGAATCACTAAACGACAAGCTGACACGCAACAACGTGTAAGGTACAGTAAAGCCCAGGACAAAACAATCCGTTCCTATGGATACAAGTCATGTATATTCAAATTATTTCTACGTATATGCTGACATTAATGTATATAGCAGCGATTTCTTACATTTACTATATTTCTCGTAAAAATATTGACGTATAACTGTGTCTATGTCCTTTCTTCTTTGACGGTTGGAGATCGTTAATTATGGATTCATGAACACTTGTTTAATGAATGTCGAATCACGAATTACCTTTTCTTATAAGGCAGGTCTCATATCACAAATGGCTAACTACTGTTAAAAGCACACACGAGGTAACAAAGAGACTGACTAGCTGGAAACAAGACCGAAGAAATATTAACCAATCAAAATATTTCAAATGCACACTCTGCATACACACATACAAACTATAAAATAACGTTCATTTATCAGATAGGCACTTACCCACTGTTTGTCAAAGCAATGGTGAAATAATATAACATTATTTCATATGACTTGACTGGGGCCCTTGTTCTTTGTCATTTTGCTGCTACTGAGCGGTTGCCAAGAATGGAGAAGTGAATCCTAAACCTTAACTATAGTTAAATCATTCTTGGGAAGTGTTGGACAATGGGATCATTCTTACTTACAAATATTCCCTCTGTAACGTTTAAATCAGACTGATAAGATACAGAAGAAAGGACCTTAAGGATTCATTATTTTTGTTGCATCAAAAGTTGGTGTTTTACGTTACCATAGATTTAGGTTTTATGGTCGCATTGTCTTACTGTCTTGCTATTTGTAAAAACTCATGACGGGTTACTGACATTTATTTTACAGATTAACAGCAGTTTCTTGCATTTTGGTAGCCATTAGAGCTTGAATTTGCTTCGCTTGTTGTTATCGTAATTGATCTGTCTGCAAAGAAAGCTGCAGCTCCCACTGTTTGCGAAAGAAACCTTTAATTTTTGCAAAGTACTTCGGAAACTTGTTTTCATGGAAGAAAACGTCAAAAATGCAGAATGTATAAGCAACCAAGCAAACTCTCTTGGCGGAAGCTTGCAAACTCTGGGGACACTGGCTAGTTTTTGTCTCAAATCACTTAAACAGAGCAAAAAATTATCCTTGGGTCATGTACAATAGACTGATGAATCACAGTAAGTCATTATCAAATCTTAATGGTTAATTGAAAATGAAAACCCATTTGGTGCATAATAAGTAAATTACTATTGTCCGCTATATGTAATACTCATTTCCTCGCTGCCTCTCAAGAAACGCATTGGGCTTACTAATATATCACATTAGTATAATATGCTCCAATAAACCTCTGCCTTGCTTAATTTCCATGGAACTTCAGGTCTTCAGAACATTTATTTAGAAATCCCAATTGTTTTCAAAAGCTTAAATTTTACTAATATGATCGCCATCCAGTTTTATTTGGTTTGTTCACGAATATTACACATTCACTATCACTACTTGGTTGCTCGCGTGATCCATTCAAATGAATACCACATATCTCCATAGAAATTAGGATTCTTCAAAAAGAAAATAGCACGCTCAGCCTATATGTAATCATGATCTAAATTATAAATTTCCACATGCAGCTGGAAGTATGAACGCAGAGAAAGCTTCAACAGAAAGATCAGCAGTCTCTTTCGGCGTGGGACGTAGAGTCACCCTATGAGCATCTACAATCCTACCCTACATCGTAAGAAAGCCTTAAAAATGTCTGTTCACCTTCAAAGGCAAAACTCAATTCAATCTCTCTTCTGAAGGAGAAAGATCCCGGAGGCTGGGTGGGGAGAGGAACGGAGAAGGAGATCTTAAAAGCATTCTAAAGAAGACAGTCCTGCTTTCTGCAAGGAGGGGGGGAACGTACCCGACCCTTGATGCCAAAAGAGGCTATTTTTCTTAAGTGAACGACGATTCGTAAACGGGATGAAAAGAACAATGTTAACCATAATATTTCTTGATAACTTATAATAAATGAAATCAATTCCATAAACGGAGAGTCTCAAGAGGAAACCATTTTACAGTCAATTGAACACCATAATACTTCTCTAAAAAAAAAAAAACATATTCTGAATTCTGTTTCAAAAATTGTGGCGAATGTTATTATTACGTAAAAGAAAACTGAATGCAGCTACTTACTGGCAACTTTCATTCTGTATGTGAGAGAATGGTGGATGAACAGAGAAGCTTAGTTTGTAACCATTGTCCGATTTACTGGAGAATAATAAATTTTAGCTTCAAAGTTGTAATGTACAGCAGGTTTCTAAAAAAATCATACAATTCATGAATGGAAATCAAGACTGAGAAAAGGAAGAGGGAATGGCCAATAAGTGGGTGCAGTTAAGGGACGAAAGGATGCTGCAAACACATTTTAGTAACGCCTGCAGTGCACCACGTGAGGTGCACTAACAGAACTATGCTCCCACAGGGGACTGGCAGATAGGATCAGAAAACTAGGTACAAACTATATTCTTATTCATAACACTACAAATTTATTATTATTATAAGCTCACTGCAGTTGCGTAGACCCTTCAAACACTAATGGGATATCATTGCTGTTCCTGAGCAGGGAGCATGGTTTAGTGGTGGAGTGACAGCAAGCTGAACAGTTTTATAGTAGGGTGCTAGTAACAGCGGTGCACTGTTTGGTGCCAAATACGCCACCATTTGATTTTCTTGGTTTCTCCTCCTAACAATGGTGGGTCGGAATTCTATCACTGCCACTGTGTTCATGCTTAGTTTTCATTTTTGTATAAATAATGATTCAATGAGTTGGAGGTATGGCCTGTCTGGAAAGGTATCTAATATTTCAGGAGCACTGAGAAGGCCTGGACGTCGAGACAAGACTTATGTTCACAGGAATAATGCCATCATCATCCCAGTGTATGATTAAGGGCATCCATCAGAGGGGAATTTTAATTGGTCTATGGCTTTGTGTTTCTTATGGTCATCTGAGGGGGGAACCGAGTTTTTCTCAGGAGCAAGTTGGACATATTCTTGGTTTTCTAACATAGGATGGGAGTGATTTTAACATTGGGAGAAATGAGAGTAAAGTTCCTTTCGGTGTAATGTTTTTATTTTCATTTTAGTTTTGGTTAAACGCTTAATAGTTGGATATACATACATAAATAAGTAATTACAGCAACGGGAGTTCTCGCTTGTTTTCCAACATGCCTCTTCAACTATAAAATGAAAAGTAAAAACAGTCAGAAAGTAAAGCAAAGCAATCACGGAAGCATTAAAATGGCATGATACCAGTAGTCAAAAGGCAAAGTCAAAGGTTGTTATGTTTTGCATGAATAGCCAATTCCGTATCCTCAAGGCTCATGGTCATCTGAGTTTTGACTGTGGTAATTATCTTGTTGCAATTTATTTTTTTCTTATTATGTACAGTGTCTCTGCAGAACAGTTTCATCGTTTTCCCCTTCATCTGTTGGAGTACTGGGTTATTTTTGCCACTTTTAGTAGGAATTTGTTGTTCAATGTTTCCATTTGAGATGTTATTCACTAAAATGTAGGTCATTTCAATATCCTTGTTATTGATAGTCCAAGTAGAACAGTGCCGAAAAGACCCGACTGATATAGGTGCCTACGGCACTGGTGTTTAAGATTTTTTTGTAGAGTATTCAGTGGATCTTTTGTGTCGCCAATATACTGGGAGAGAAGAGGGATACATCAATGATCCTTTCAAAAGAAAGTGCAAGACTAGTAAATCCCAAAGTTTCCATCAACATACTGACAATACACTGGAGGGTTTGGATCTTCCTGGAGACCTCAACTGTGTCCATCACAACCCTATCATGTGGGTGGATCCTATGGGAAAAGAAAGGAACTTTCTTGATGTAGGACAACAATAAAGGCATGAAGGCTTCTTCAAGTATATTCAGGTTGGGATTAGTACTGTCTATATATCCTATCCAGGCAGTGGCCAAGTACCTCTTCCAAAGAAACATTTGTGAAGATGTTCTCAATGTACATGCTTGCAACAATAGCAGAGGAGGGAGAGTCCTTTAAAGCTTGCAGTAACTCAACTGACAACGGGACCTGTTAGGATATATGGATTAAGTTAGGGTGTTAAGCTCCTTAGTGAAGTGGCAAAACTCTTCCATGATATAATTTCTGACTCTATGACTGCTCTGCTGTAAATGAAATAGGAACCAGCACCTTCAGGAAGTGCCTATCAGAGGCAACTCAAAGATACTCCACAACCATATGCCAAAAACCAACAAACCCAGGTCTCGATCTCAGACAACAAACTGAGTACCTGCAGATAATAAAAATAAAGAGCCTTGTGGATACTTAGATCAGGGGTGCCCATCAAGGAAACCAACAGTTCCTCCCTGATTCTTGTGAACAGTGGCCTTTCAAACAAGGAAAATAAACAGAAAATTCATTCCACATGAAGGTCCCAAGATTTCAGCATATGAAAAGAAAACCTTATATTAAAGTTAAAAAGGTATCAAACGTCATAAACACAGGAAGACTCAGGTCACAATCTGTACAATACAATAACTCATCATATATTACCAAAAAAAAAAAATAC
The DNA here is from genome assembly GCF_040412425.1 of Macrobrachium rosenbergii. Taxonomy (NCBI): domain Eukaryota; kingdom Metazoa; phylum Arthropoda; class Malacostraca; order Decapoda; family Palaemonidae; genus Macrobrachium; species Macrobrachium rosenbergii. The sequence goes on along the minus strand of NC_089780.1, from coordinate 2,126,501 downwards.
CCCACTTACTACTAATGAGGAATAACCCAGCACCCCATTAAGAAGCCTTACATAAAATACCATATACCAATATACAGTAGATCCCAAAGAGATATACCCTTCACCATGTACTGGATGATGGCCGCCTACCTCTCGCAGAATCTGTCATGGCCTCTACAGGAAAGCATAATGTAGCCATGACTCGCAGCTCACATCAGTTATAGACTGCCAGAAATTTCTCAACACTACTGATATTTTGGGATACTGCCCCAGACAAGTAATGTGTCTGCATCCTAAAGACATTGCACAGTTCATACAAAAATCAAAATTGGCCATGAACAGGGTGAGAGGTAAAATGTCTAAACTCCATCATTAGGAGAATCCAAAAAGCTAGTGACTTCAAATTCAGTCAGAAAATGCTTCAATGGCACCAGCTCCCTCCTCCCAGAATATTCACTTTGCCGTATTATCACCAACCCGACCAGCAACAGCAGGCCCCGTTGCTTAACATCAACAAAAACAACAACAACAACAAAAAAAAACAACATCAAGCAAAGCCAACCAATGAGAGGTCGAGAGGAGATGTACATGATTGCATCAAGCTTCACGCTCAGCCGCTTGCGAATTACAACACAGAACGAGTAGGAACACTTCCCAGTCGATCTATGTATTATTATTATTATTATTATTATTATTATTATTATTATTATTATTATTATTCCAGAAAAACACAAAGGTATACGATTCTGAATCTCTTGTTTTCGTAGTTTTATTAATTGGCAACACTGTCAGAAGCATATCAGCACTACTTACCAAAGATGTCAGGATAAAATTAATGACCCACTGGAACGTTTTTGAACATTCAGAAAACAATCTATTCACTATCAGTGTTGCGTTATGAGGTTTCAGAAGCACTATTTTATAATGAAAATATTTAATTTATTCACTAAAAATTTAATTTATTCGCTAAAAAACCTTCAATTACGAGGGAGAAAAAAATTATACGTGGTTTGAATAAAGCGAGAGGCAAATGAAGGGATTAAGTGAATGAATGAAGTTATGCAGCGTAATGAATTGACAGTTCGAAAAAAGCATTAAATAAACAGCAAAACGTGATATGATGAAAGTGATTTCTCAATTATATTTGCTGGTCAGTGGTTGTTCCACGATTCAAGACGAGTGAATTCTATTGCAATAATTTTCATACTAAGTCAAGAAGCCTTTTAGAAAATAATAATGTTCGACTGGAAAGAATCCTAGGATTGGCACACCACTCTTTCAACAACATGAATAAAATTGATTAACTGCCTATTATTATTATTATTATTATATATAAAACAGTTTAACCAGACCACTGAGCTGACTATCAGCGCTCATAGGGCTGGCCCGAAGGATTTGGATGAAATGCCAGGTCTAGGCTAGAAACCTAGCACTGGGACCAAATAGGTCATTCGATAACTGCACGACAATGATTATAAATATATTAAGAGCTACAACATGCACAAGACCGAATTATGAACCATGGCTATCACTGGAAAACATGTTGTTACCTGGATTTTCGACCACAAAATTGCAGAGAAGTTGGCTAAAGTGGCGAGACATTCCAGTTTAAGTCGCAGAAGAAATATGAAGATGGGCATTAGTACATATTGCCATTATCAATATCAGTAATGCTGCTACAAGTATCATCCTTACAAATATAATAATTGTTTTAGGAAATAGTCCATGATAACTGTTTCTTCTCTGGTCATTTACAAGAACAACTCTTCACAAACGCAGCATAAACAAAAAAGGTTTAAGCAAAATTGCTACAAGCAGATGGCTGCTGATATCTGTAATCTGCCGTTCATCTTTTACTATGAAGTGAACTGAATTGAACTGAACTGAATATAGAATTTAGGCCAAAGGCCAAGCACTGGGACCTATGAGGCCATTCAGTGCTGAAACAGAAATTGACACTAAAAGCTTTGAAAGGTGTAACAAGAGGAAAACCTCAAAGCAGCTGCACTATGAATCAATTGTTAGAGAGGGTGGAAAGTAGGATGGAAGAAAGAGAACATGAAAGTAGGTACAGTGAAAAGAACGAAAAGGGTTGCAACTAGGGGCCTAAGAAAGGCACGCTGCAAAGAACCTTAAGTAATGCTTACAGTGCACCGCATGAGGTACACTGACGGCGCTAGCCCCCTGCGGGAGTCTTCTACTACGATTTAAATTTTGAATGTCATGCGACAATTGGTCATCTGAATAGAAGAGAAAACTGACGTCAGTTGCAGCAGATCACATCAGGAAGCTGTTTGTTAACGTCTGTAAAACGATGTTTTCTGAGCTGTTTAAACTAATTAGCAGGTCACTTCGACACTTCATGTCCGTGAAGTTCCTCGCTGGGTGAGCGGGTTCCGTTCTCAGCTACCACTTTGTTGGTCACGAGTTCGAATCTCCGACCGGCCAGTGAAGAACAAGAGGGATTTGTTTCTGGTGATAGAAATTCATTTCTCGCTATAATGTGATTCGGATTCCACAATAAGCTGTAGGTCCCGTTGCTAGATAACCAATTGGTTCTTAGCCACGTAAAAGTAAATCTAATCCTTCGGGCCAGCCCTAGGAGAGCTGTTAATCAGCTCAGTGGTCTAGTTAAACTAAGATATACTTTTTTTTTCATGTCCCGTGAGCGGCGGTAGGAAGATTCTTCTCATGCAAATTTTTCTGTAACCCTCCAAAATTCCGTAATTTACTCAGTATCCTGAGAATTCATTGCTCCTTATGTTCATCAAGAACACTAAAGGACCAAACGAAACGAGCCGTAGCTTAACCAACTCCTCCAAAGTTCCACTACATTTTTCGACTGAAAACTTGATAATTAAGCATGTATGTCTGTACGTTTCTTGAACGTTCCGTCTCTCAAACAAACTCTTCAGTACATTCTTGGACCATTAATAAAATGCTCCTCCGCTACTGCTTCAGAGCCTCATTCCCTATGGCGGAAGTCTACGGATGATTTATGTGAAGGAGTCAGGAACCAAATATATATATACATAAAAAAATTTATGTCTTACAATACCATTGTTCATTTTATTGTTACACTGTCACATATATTACGAAAGGGAATTTATAGAAATCGGAAAACGGGTTTTCTAGTCTTATTAGCGGAACCTTAACTTACTACAGAGAGAGAGAGAGAGAGAGAGAGAGAGAGAGAGAGAGAGAGAGAGAGAGAGAGAGATTAGAGAAATCATTAACATTCTCTCTCTCTCTTTCATACACAGATATTCATGTACGCTAACATTTTGCGTGCAGGAGTTTGTATTGTAAATCTATACCGTTGAGGTATAATGTGACATTCACAAACAATAAAACAATGAGACGTATTTATAAAGAATCTACCTAATAATAGCAACTGCCATGAACATAAAACCTAATACAGGTCAACTCGTCCCTTGACCGACTTGCACCGTGCCCTAGTCAATTCGTGACCAGGTCAACTAGCAGCAACACAGTCGATTCGTTTCAACTGGTGCTGGTAATTAGCATGGTGGTATTGACCAAGATTTTAGGAACTGTGAATGGTAATGAGCATGACTTATACTCTAATGCCACCGAATTCCCTTCGTTTTCAAAGAGACTAAAGCATACTGCCAAATGGTAACTATTTATATCCAATATGAAAAAAAATATGTCGAAAATATCTCTCTCTCTCTCTCTCTCTCTCTCTCTCTCTCTCTCTCTCTCTCTCTCTCTCTCTCTCTCTCTCTCTCTCTCTCTCTCTCTCTCTCTCACCTTAAGGAAATTAGCAAGTAGTTTCTGAATGAATGTTATATGCTTGAATAACATTTTTAAGAACGTTAAAGACACTATTAACTGGGAACAGAGCAATATGGTCAGTTTTGAAAAAGTCTGACTAGATATTTCTTCTAGAAATTCTGAAAATATAACAGAATTACAGAATATATATATATATATATATATATATATATATATATATATATATATATATATATATATATATATATATATATCACACATTACCACAGGTGAAAAATAAGAAACGGGGTGTAGGTCCTGACCGGTTTCGACTTTATTTCCAAGCCATTGACGAAGGACTGATACAGAGTGTGAGAAGTCACAAATATATATACTACAAGAACAGTACTGACGAACATACACAACCGTTAGAGGCTCCATATCCCCACTCAGGCCGGTGTCGAGGTAGGAGTGGCCTTTAAAACTCATTTGGCTAAAAATCACAATAGACTCTCAGGGGACATTGCTGATAAACAGACCATACCCCACCTCAGATCCACACCTGACAGGTGTCATGGAGGCGGAGTTTGGAAACTCATTAACATTACTACCCTCGTACTGTGTTTACAAATATGATAATCCTATTTTCATATATCTCTACTGCCTACCTTAAAGTTTAAACAATTTACAAATTTCTTTTTGATATTAAAGGATCAAGTTTATACATCCCTTGACTGATATTCATATTATGGTTGTAACTTTCTTTTATGAAGCTAGATTCAATGATGTTCCTTTCCAGTGCATTATTAGAATATACAATCCTTTTTGCCCTTCCCAGTTGATAGCATGATTGTTCTCACTAACATGTACAAATATACCACTGTTCCCTTGTGCATATCTCACACATTTCTTATGTTGTTCAATTCTTTTTCCAGTGCTTTCCCGGTTTGGCCAATATAAAAGTTGTCACAAGACTTACACGGAATTTTATATACACACCCTTTAATATTGTCTGGGGAGTTCTTGATAAGTACATTTTTCATTGTTGTATTGTTCTTAAATGCGACATTAACACCAAAATTCTTAAGAAGATGAGGATATCTTTCATACTATTATTATAAGGCAGAACAAGCAAATTTTTTTTGTGTTGTAAGGTTCTTTCTGGGTTTGATACATAGTCTTTTTTGCCGCTTCATATGCACTGTTTAATACACTATCAGGATATTTCAATTTTTTGTGGATCTGAGGTGGGGTATGGTCTGTTTATCAGCAATGTCCCCTGAGAGTCTATTGTGATTTTTAGCCAAATGAGTTTTAAAGGCCACTCCTACCTCGACACCGGCCTGAGTGGGGATATGGAGCCTCTAACGGTTGTGTATGTTCGTCAGTACTGTTCTTGTAGTATATATATTTGTGACTTCTCACACTCTGTATCAGTCCTTCGTCAATGGCTTGGAAATAAAGTCGAAACCGGTCAGGACCTACACCCCGTTTCTTATTTTTCACCTGTGGTAATGTGTGATAAATGAATCACGTACAAAAGTGATAATAATCATGTATATATATATATATATATATATATATATATATATATATATATATATATATATATATATATATATATATATATATATATATATCCAGTTTCAGTGAGGTCCTGTCAGTAATTGCATTAATGCACAGATAATTTTGTAAGTGATAAAGTTAATATATATATATATATATATATATATATATATATATATATATATATATATATATATATATATATATATATATATATTATATATATATATATATATATATTATATATATGCTTGTATATAAACCCACAAAAACAGTTCAATATCGAATTCACTATACCTTAGGAATAACCTGCACATTAATGGAATTGTGAACGATAAGTGCTTCTGCCCCTGCCAGGCTTGTTCTTTCAATTCTCAAATAATTGTTAAGATTAGTCAGACATTCAGAATGGATCCAGTCATTAAACTGTGCCAAGTAAGCCATGCAATGCCAAAAGATAGCTAAAAACATTAAGACATGCAGAAGGACTCTGGTTACCAAACTTGGCCAAGTTAGCATCACAATATTATCCTTGTTATTGGCATACAAAGAACAATGCCATTCTGACAAATGCTGGAGACTGTAGCAAAGCTACCGGCTCCAGAATCTGATGTAAAGACTGAAGAAATTCCAATTCAAGTAAGTTATTATATGGACTTCCACTGTGCCTACCTTTTCCACAAAAAACACACACGGTGCTGCATCTGTTACAACAGAATATGGATTTAACAGCACCAAATAAACAATTAATTACAGGACAGTGGCAAAAAAGGAAGGCGTCTGCACCATGTTTGAAATTCTTCAGTTCCAACAATTTAACTACGTGATCAGGAAGATCATTCTATATTTTGGTCAGAGCAGACATAAAACTTTATATAACTAAAATAAACAAAATTTAGCTTAGAATACTTTGCTGTACAGAATTCTTGGTCACCAAACTCGACCAAATTAACCTTACAGCACTAAGGGGATGTCAGAAGATATTCTGGTACCCAGAAATAACATAGTATGATAATTAAAGGACAGTGGAGAGTATTCCAGTGTACAGAAAGGAATTAATCACCATGCTCTGACGAGCTAGTATTGCAATACTTGACGGAAAGTTGAAACTATTTAGATGAAACTATTTAGTCAGAACATTTTCAATGGACAGCTGAATCTATTTACACATGTATTATAGACACTGTCATCAGCACTGCCAAATTAACCATGTTATATAGTAAGGTTACTCTTACTATAATAGATGGATAGCAGAGAGTACGCAGAGGTTGAATGTGATGTGGTCACAAACCTGTTCTGGATTACTCTTAGAATACCCAGTGGTTAGCAGAGAAAATTAAAAAATACACTAAACCGTTTCAGGCTAGCCTTACCATGTATGATGGATAGCTGAGAGTATTCAGGTATACAAAAGGGAACTAGTCACCAAACTTTGCCAGTTTATTGCTTAATACTCAATGGTCAGATGATATTATTCAGATGTAAAGAAAGAATTTTGTTCCCTGCATAATGAATACTCTCATATATACACTCAGTCCAGGTGCAGAGGTGATGGAGTCACCAAACTGTGCCAAGTTGGTCTCACAATACTCAAATAATACTGGGAATGGTTAGAGGTACAGAAAAAAACTAGAGCAGTGAAGGGTTGACAAGACGTAAATACACATAAAAGAAAATGGTGCATTATTATTATTAAAATAGTTTAACCAGACCACTGAGCTGACTATCAGCTCTCATAGGGCTAGCCCGAAGGATTAGGATGGAGTATCAAGTCTAGGCCATAGGCCAAGCACTGGGACCAAAAAGGTCATTTGGCGTGGTGATGAATGAAAATGGTATTCAAAGTAAAAAAAAATTAAAAAATATAAAATAAAAAATTGAAATAAAATGAAAGTAAAAAAACTGCACAAGGTATATGCTTTTACACTGGAACACACGCTCACATTAAATACATTCACTCATGGTGCAGAATCTACATTCCCTTTTGTCACTCGAGATTAAATAGAATGGATCCATTGTTGCTGCAATAGCAATGAAAAATAATCTGATGCATAATGAATCATAGAAATCAGTAAACAATAATATGCAATGCAATTTTCCAGACTGCAATCCATACTTAGCTCTTTTAACAAAATAAAAGCTGGATGTAAAGCAAGAACATGAGAACATAAGATGCTTAACAAAAATCTAAAATCTAATGTCCTCACATTGCAAAATATGCAAAATAACCGAGGGAGTGAGCTATGTAATCTGATAAAATAAAATACTTAAAGAACACATGTGGTTTTTGAGAAACAAACATCTTCAATTGCCACATCACCAAATTATATACAATTTACATACTGTAATAAACATTTTGCCCAGAGAACTAAATAATCAGATAACGCCTAATTTTTTTAGCTCCATATCCGGGTATACAACACACAGCAGGAACTATATTGTATGTAGTGATAAAGGGCAGAAATAAACTCTCAGGATTAAATCTGGGCCCAATAATCTCTTGGGATTAAATTTGGGCCCATCATGTACTGAATCGGATCTCGTTCATCATCTAAATATATTCAATGTACGATAAAGCTATAGAGGCAATAATACTGAAAAAGATACCTGAATCTATTCACATCAACAATAAAAAACAAACAGAGATCTTGGCAAAAGCATCGGAGTACAGCTCCACTGATGATTCGAAATCTCGACTTTGGAACACAAATATACAAAAAATTTCTGTTTTAACCTGGATTAACACTATTACAATTAGGTATGAAAACCAACATTAAGGCATTAGGCTGAGAACACATAAAAAAAACAATTTTTCTTAGAAAAAGACTTCCCAGAGGAATATATAAAAATGAATGACAGGCTCAAATATTTTGAATGAGCTATCACAGGGGATATAAAAAGTTTTTTTTTCCAAGGCACTGTCACATTAACTCGTCATTTGCTCATGACCTAATAGATGACTTCATCTTGAAATTCTTTTTTGTGTGAACATGCTCAGGAAAAATGCATTGCAGGCAAAAGTTAATCAACAGATGATTCATCTGCCATCAACTATTATTAATTCACACCACCCGTGCACCTGATATCTAACCCCGTCTCTTACGACGCTCCTGATTGGCCACTGATCAGCCAGTCACAGGGCTGGAAACTCGTCAGTCCCTTCCAGCCGTCACCGAGTAAATATCTACGCTGCGACCTCTCCTCATCAAATATGTCTTTGAAGAGACTGACGAGTTTCCAGACCTGTGACTGGCTGATCAATGGCCAATCAAGAGCGTCGTAAGAGACGGGGTTGGATATCAGATGCATGGGTACTGTGAACTGATAATAGCCACTGCTATGACACTATTTTTTTTTATTCCAAGCCCTCCTTCAGTTTTAAGACGTCACCTGAATGGTGGCTTTTCCTTCCTTGTGGTGTGCAGTCAAAACACAAGACTCCTTAAAATAAGCATGATCTTCACACTAAGAAGGATAGACTCCAAACTTATCAAATTTCAGTTTACATACATTAGCATACATACCGAACAATCACTTGAACTGTAGAAGACATAGCCTATATAATATGTGTAAAAAATATATATATTATAATATAGTATAGCCTATATATGTGTGTGTGTGTTGTATGTATAAGAACCTCTGGCCTCCACAAAGAGAGTTGTCATGTTTGAAAATGTATGATCATTTCAACCTATAATGTCACGAATAATTCTTACTTAGGTAATACAGCAATACACTTGATTTTATGAAGCAAAAGCTTACCAAGGAGAGCGACAGAAAATGAACACATAATCCTACATTATGGATGAAGTGGAAAAGCCAGTGTTTTTAACAGTAATTAATAAATAAAAAATAGTCTTCCATCAAAGCAAAAAAAAAATAAATAAATAAATAAGTTTCGAGCCAAGGGCAATAAAGTCATGGATTAGTTTGCCCAAAAGACGTAATAAAATCTTCTACCCAGAAGTTAAATAAACCAATATCATGCAAATGATGGTCCAATTATACCGGAAACAACGAGGTACCTTTGCCATGGTCTTTCTCTTTCTCCTAAAATTCTTCAATGACAAAGCTTCCTTTTATTCCAACGGAAACCAGACAGTGCAACTGCAGGTTTAAGAAAAATATCAGCAATGTTAATTTAAATTTAAAAAAATAACTGATAAAACTTTCTGAGCAAGCACTTGCACTAAGTTTTATGTATAATCATATGAAGTAAAGCTGAAAGCTCTTAAAGTGAATTTAAGACAGAAATTGCCAGGTAATGCCAAAACACAAAACCAGAATGCAAAAGTTACCAATAACCAATTACATAAACTGCAAACTTAGTCAAAACTGTCTGATACAGGTAAAACTGCTACCTGTTCCACTAGCTGAGAGGCAAAATTAAATAGTCAAGTCATAGTGTCCTCGTTGAAGAATAGTTACAAAACTAAAGAAAGAACCATCAACTTGAAAAAAAAGAATGAACTAACAATTGGAAGCAAATACCAGAACTTGAAAGACATACAGGGATCCCCTTTTGAATTTCCAGAAGATCAGGGTAGAATTCCGTAACTGAAAGCAATGATTAAGTTTACTGTGAACCAACTACTGGTTACAACACCAAATAAACATGAAGTTACCCCACTGGAGAAAACGACTCGGTAAGAAGATAAGGTGAGCAAGATCCCATTCCTGTAGGAGTGAAGACAAGATGCATTAGTCCAGGACCCAACGTGAGTGAGCCCATAAATACCCATCCACAGTGTCATACACGGTCACCACTCTGAATATCAGTGCTGACCTAAAAGCCTTCAACTGAAAGGAAATGTCTTCAGTTTCAACTGAAGGCAGAATACCTTCAACCAATGGACATGTAGCTGAATGTACAAGATACCATATGCTGTCGAATTTCACTAACTAAAAGGCAAATAAATATAATTATCTGGAAGTGTAAACTTTCAACTGAAGCAAAAATGCCATTCACGTCAAAGAGGCATTACTTGATACTAGCTGTGCATTAGGTAAAAGAAGAAATGTTTTGTCACAGGAATGAACAACTTGATAACAGCAAGCATTCATGGCCAGATTCCTGTCGGAGTCAAAACATCTCATAGTGTAGAAAAACCAAGCACCACCAGCTGAACTTTCGACTTGTGCAACCCCGTAAAAACCCAGTTGTAGGGTGACAGAGTGTCCCAACTCTGAACTCAGGATACAGTGAAAATGCTGTCTTAAGATTTAGTGCTGTACAGTAGATCGAAGCCAAGTACCACAACCAACATCAGAAGCCTCACTGGGAACCAAACTTCTTAACACAAATTACTTGTGTTATAACAACAAATTACAGTGCTTTCTGTTCTTCAGGGTCTTATCTTGCGTGTGATAGTACATAAAGGAGAGACGAGTAAATCATCCAAGTGACAAGATTTATTCCATGAGCTTCTCCTGTGCCCTCTGAATACTGTGGAACTTTATTAACCTTTATGTTTAGTTAAGTATTTAATGTGCTTATATTCTGTGATATGTTGGAAATGTGGTTGCTGTACACTGGTGAGAACAGAGAAGTAAAGCAGGATTGAAATTTATTTTCTGCTCGTTTATTCAGTTCCCGCCAACGCAGGTTGTGATGTTTCATTAATATGCATATTTACTAATAAAATGAGTTTGTTTGTACTGTTGAACCACAGTTTGTTGGACTTTAGTGGATTTAATTATTTTCTTTGTAAGTTTTCAAGAATTCAGGGTTCATCTGGGAACTCTCCTATATCCTAGTTTAGAATAATTGTAAATAACTTAGGGTCCCTCGAAGATCAAAATATTTAGAGAGATATCCATTTTTTTTGTGATTTGGAATTCTAGGCGATTTCTCAGTTTATATTACTTGGAAATGTATGTGAAACCTGTTAACTTCTCAGGAAGCTTCCCGTTTTTACACTAAAGCTTTAGGTTTTTGCATTCTACATATTTTGAATTTACTTCATATTTGAAACTGAAGAGGTTAGCATGGTAAATGTTAAACTTTAGTAAAACTCCAATAAGTTCGTGCAAGTATATGTTTAATGTCCAGTGCTGCCTTGCGAAGAATTTCATTACTAATCCAAATCTTCCTCTGGGACAGACAACAGAGAGCAAGCTGACTAACTATGTGTATAACTCATGCACATGTCCTCATCTTTACAGACAATCTACGTATGATTCCGAGGAGCATCATAGCATGCTCGCCCAATTCGAGGTTAAATACCCATCCTGGGCCCTACAAACAGTGCCATGGCAAAGGGTTTTCATAACGTAAATCTCAAATCGCGGATGAAATGTCACTGATATGTGATGATGAATTCATAATCCAAAAATTCACAGCAAGAGAGAACTAATATGTGGTTGCTGTAAAATCTTTCAATAACACTTCCTAGCACAATTCACAGCACTTAAACTGTTATTGTTTACAGGTATTTCAAGCAATTTCCCTTATCTTTCACTATTTTCTAACCCTTCAAGGTACCTGAACCTACTTGTTTGTTTTGCATAAGATATCGTGATATATTTCAGATTATTCATGGGACTCATGACAGCTCCATACACGCAGGCTTCCTTTACATTCGAGGCGATCCTCTAATTTTCATGGAATTCCATACTTTAATTTTTTCATCTCCCGACTTTCTCTTTCCTTTCCAAAGCAATTTCGCCATAGTTTAACTTCTTATTCAGTTGCTTTTCTTTATATTTAGCTATCCTTTCCTATCACAGTAATCACATTTACTCCAGACATCGACGCAGTTTAATATTCAAGACACTACTTCAAGCGCACACAGTCATATCTAGCCGCACAGTGCAACTTCTCTCCCATTTTCAGGGTATTCCCATCCTTTTTATTCATTTTCCTTTCCTTCTCACTTTAATGTGTATTTTCAATGCCTTTCTTTTGAGGTGAAGCAGTTTTCTTCTTAAATCTATAAGCTTTCCAGAATGCAAACCATTCGGAGACTCCATACCCTGTTATGCCTGTAGCCTAATATTCACCTTTTTTGGGTCATTCATTCAGCGCCTATATGTCATTCTACATTCTGCTGTACAAATTTTCTATAGTTTTTCATCGCCTTTCATAATCCATTTTAAACACCTAAATGTTCACTGGATTTTTCACATTTATTTCTTCCCGAAAGGAACTTTCAATATTTCGAGGCCTTTCCCTGAATATGTTCTGAAGCTTTCAAGGTTGACCTTTATAGTTCTTGCTACTGTCTCCTTCCATCGCTTATTCTTTATCACACTATTTGCTTCTTTAGCTTGAGTAACTCGGACACTATCCTTACATTTCACACTACATCACATTTACCAACCTCCCCTCTTCCAGATCCCATGTATGTCTTGAGTATTCCGAAGGGGAGAGAATGTCCTTCCCCAAGGGCAAATGTCAGACCTCCACCCAGGATTTCGCAAGCCTCAGGAGGGCCACAGTGCTAAATATTCTAGCAGTCATCCTCTGCGCCTCTTCATATCAGAATGCAACAACAGGGGGAATTCTGTAGCTCAGACATACACTAAGGAAACCCTTCCTCCATTTCCATTCCTCTTGCCTACCAGCGGGATTTCCAGAGGCACCTGGGTCTCTGGAATACACGAAGTCAGGCACTTGCTTCAGTCAAAATGGATGGGAGGCTAGTGTAAGTGTCCAAAGGTTATTTCATATATTCGTCCTTGTCGACCGAACGGGCCTAAAGAATACGAAAAGTCTAGACAACGAGTCCCAGAGATGGTTTTCGGGTAATGCAACATGGCGTTGCACAAGATACTCATGTCCTCTGAAATATTCGCGCCACCTTGACCTAAGGGTATACAAGAACAACACTGTAAAGGCTGTGTCATGTTATTCCTCGCACATTTTTTAAATGCATAAAAAATACGTGACATGCCGATTATAACTTACGGTTGAATATTTTCTAGAAAAATTCATTTTATTCACTAAATTTGGTAACGAGATGCGTCAATATCATCCCAGAATCTCCTCAATATAACATGCATCGAACCGTATCATTTTAAGATTAATTATGAAAATCAATTTAAGGATTAACTTATATATAAATCCTACATACAAATTTTTTTCACTATATGGTATTATTATTACTGTAAGATACAGGACCATATCATGCGATAAAAGATGGGCTGGTATGAATTATAAACCCCAGGCTTCTTAAAACCCCTGAAATGAATAAAGTAACCATTATGGGATTGTTTTCGGCAACACAAGAAATTATTTGCCTGAGGAGGAAGTTAGCAAGAATGGTTCATCACCCGAGTCCCTGTTGACATCAGTCACGAAGTCATAATTTTTTTCTGATGACAGGTCTACCATTGATTTGGTCCAGCTTAACGAAAGGTTTACTGAACGTAAAACGCAGGTATGGAAGTACTCAGCACCCCTTCCACAATTCCACTTCGTTAACCCAAATATATATTGCAGTGGCACTGTTTTAATTAGGAGAACTTACAGCCTTCCTATGGTCAGTGATACGTTGTTCCATACTACAACTAAGCGTCTCCTACATAAGACGAACTAAAATTTTATCCGTTCGATACATATACCCCAGTGCTAGAATCTTCACCGGAATTTTAAAAGTCAATTTGACTCAAGTAATTTCTAATGGTGTTATCAAATTGAAAGATAAACACAGAATTAGGATAATTTAAGTTGCTGGTAGCTTCTTGTTTTGGGTGGAACAGTAGATTATCTCTCTGCATCAATGTTCCACGTTCTTTTACCCGTCAAAGAAATAACTGCACAGAGCCAACACTGAAAAATCACGACGGGTACAAAAAATACCATCTTTTATCTTATTACTTCAATAGGTGGTTAGGATCGCATAGTCACTGCGATTTTAAAAACAACTTACTAAAACAATTCCTTTTACAACAGTGTTGTAAGACGAAACATTAATATTATGAATGAATGGCAGTGGCGTTCTTTTTTCCGGATAATCTTGTCTCGAAGTCTACAGGAACTTTCATTACGTAAACATCAAGAAACTCGAGGCACTGGTTTCCCTTTTTTTACCTGCAACGAAAATGAAATTAAGTTTGCCTTGTGAATTTAACGAACTCTAACTCGCCTTTCTTACGTTTGTCTATTAGGGGGAAAATATTACCCACATAGCTCTTCCAGGGGATCAGTTCCATGCCATTAAACATAATTTCTTGGAGAAATGAGACTTAGATAAATTCCATGGATACCTCAAGTACATTAGGAGGTAAGGACGAACTCTTAGCTATGCAGAATGTTTATGTTTACGTGAAGCTATCACAACTGAAAAAAAAGAATCCCCAATTTACAGTTTGCTCAATTAAAAACAGTTCCCATACGAATAAAATCCAAAACCTTTTCTAGAAGCTGGTCACGGACTTAAAACTGTGCTGACTTCTTTAAGTAATCAGTGAATTCTGAGGTTTCCTCGAGATGTGTTGGTTTTACGATGGAGACCTTAGGGAAGCAACAATCGAACGTAAATGGTATCCTTCCCCTCTTCACAGGCATCTTTCCTTATGTATTTTGGGCAACCAGCAATCCCACCTATACGGCATTTCGTGTAATTTAGCTGACAGACAAAAAGAGTAAGTCCTTATCAATACTTTTCTCGAACATTGTCAAAATAATTGTCATTTCCGAGTACCAATGGGCCCCTTAAACAGGCTGACAGGTGTATTTCTCGGGATGGACCCGAATCATTTGACATCATAAGTCATGTGGAATTAACAATCGGCCCCACATAGAAGTGGGAAAAGATACACAGAAAGAAGGGTCATGAAGAATTAACTGTTTCGTGTCACCATTCCTACATCTCTTATACTAACAATCCTTTTTAGCACACATTTAGTTTATCGAGAAGGATAAGGAGATAATCAGATTAGTTTTCAGTAACAATACCCCTTCAAAAGTCAGCAGGTTTACTGTGCTTTTCCGCATTGGCGACATCTATTTGGCTGATAATATTCGTATAGAAATATTTCCCTGACCTACACCGAAGTTCAGTCCCAAATCTAATATAACCCAGAGGATGACGTGCAGCTGGAACTTCAGAAATTCAAGCGAAAGTGCAAGGTATTACTACCTTGATACTGTTCTCCTTGCATTTTAATACATTTTTATCTAATTACCTATTTATTAATTTATTTTTTTCTCTCAATAAGAGGGATCTCTTCCTTTGCCTCCTCCTACTGCTTCCTAATGAATACCATATTCGTTAGAAGCTTGAATTTCAAGTCAGTGGCCCCTTTGGTGGGCTTGTTCCATATGAATAGGTTTCATCTACTGAATAATAATAATAATAATAATAATAATAATAATAATAATAATAATAATAATAATAATAATAATAATAATAATAATAAACTTTTCCGGAAGGTTTCCCATATTTAAAGTTCTGCTATATTTAATCCAAAGGCGAAGAAAATATTTTCAACTTTCCCACTCCAGTAAGAAGGGATTCTGCTTTTCATCTGGATGTTTTCATTTCTATACAAACATTCAGCGTGGCTATGGGTTCTTCGTCCCTACTTCTTATATCAGGATGAAAAAAGGTCCGAAAAGACACAATTTCAAGTAATATATAAGATCAAACTGATGCTCTTGGAGAGAAAAATGTTTTCGCCTTTTTAAAAGACATGGATAACAAAGACAGCTTAGTAGCAATCTTAGACTCACTAATTTCACACGAAACTAATTCATTTCAAAGAATAAAATAAAAAAGTAAAAACTAGTCTCCATTTAACGTGATGTTTTGGCAATCATGTACCTGTTCGCTTCGAGACTAAATTCCAGAAAGAACAGTCAGTCACCCTAAATGACAAATTCATTGCTTTTCTCCTTGTAACTCCACCACGCGGTAATATGCACTTTTTCATTTGGCTTGTCTTTAAGAACACAAATACTACGGGATCCTAAGAACCTATTCGAGGAAACTAAATGTATCCCAACATGTTTTCTCACATCTGGATGGCCTTCACGGCTCAGCATCGGTTTCTTTAAAATCTAAAAATTAAATAAAATAAGGTAAGATTGGTATTTTTAATGCTATTGACTGTGGCTACAACAATACAATTCCTTCGACTCTATGTATTTTAATATTTTCGTTTTTTACCATAACCCTGCTGTTGTTAAAAGTGTATGCTGTACCCATTATAAAACAAAAAAGATCGCAAAATTAGATGAAACTATCAACAATTTAAATAACCCTGATCATCTGATTACTTTTCATTTTGGTAGCACTATTAAAAATATCATGTCATAAATTTTATAAAACTGGTAATAGCGATTCCTTCATTTGGTGCTTATACAATAATATATAAACACTGTAATTTGTACGGAGCGGAGAAAATGGTAGGAGTTCGGAAAAAAAGTTATTTCCGGCTGTAAGTTTTCACGACAGAAACACTGACACTGCAATTCTGTTTCAATAATGGTCCTGGCATGAACTTCAACAAGAACTTCAAAAGAAGTAGCACAGCCGAAAGATTGTCATCAGAAAAAAAAAAGATTTTTATGAGTTTGTGGAATGGACAATATAGAATTTAGGCCAAAGGTCAAGTGCTGGGACCCAAGAGGTCAATTCAGCTCTGAAACGGAAATTGACAGTAAAAAGGATTGAAAGTTGTAACAGGAGAAAAGCCTCGCCGTTGCACCATGAATCAATTGTTAGGAGTGGGTGGAAAGTAAGATGGAAGAAAGAGAATATGAACGGAGATACAGTAAAAGGAACGAAAGGGGTTACAGCTAGGGGCAGAAGGGACGCTGCAAAGAACCCTGAGTAAAGCCTACAGTGCTCTACATGAGGTGTACTGACGGCACTAGCCCCCTACGGGATAGCCTATATGAGTTTGTGGAGTTTGTTTCAAATAGCAACCCAGACTTCCCTATCCTACAGTACCACGACAAAATCCTTTAATGAACAGTTTCCCTATCAAAGAAGGAGGCACACTTACAGTGAGATTGTTTGTCCGTCATCTAAATAGTACCTTGCAACATTTCTCAATGTTCTAATCATTCGCTCTCACAAAAGGAACGGAAGTTTTCGAACAGCTTGGGACTTTTATTGTTAAAAATACATCTTTAACACCCAACTTTTTATTTTTTAGTCTTTTTATCCTGAATAATTTTTACCGTAATTCTCCATCACAAGTTGTTGATCATTTTTATCATTACTCTTTATTTTGGACATACTTGGAGTAAGCCAAAACATCAGTCATTAAGTAAATGAGAAAGTTTCCATGGAGCTGATAATGCACACAAGCAACATATAAAAGCTAGAGAATTAGGTTACGTTACTGATCAAAATAACAAAAAAATGGAAATGAAAAAAAAGCAATGAAATGCGCAATAAAAAACGAGAACACAAAGCTGGTGAGAAATAAATAAAGCTGGGGTTAAGATACCTTGAAGACATTTCACAGCAACTCTTTCAAGCACATGGCCTGCAGTAAAGTTTGACATTAAAGGGAACGAAGGATTAGTGGCACGGGAGTGTAGCCTATGCCATTCAGCACGTACCCTACAGCCAGAGGCACGAGTTTCTACGGCAAAATTGCGGAAGGTACTGAGTTTCCTCTGCCAGTTCTCCAATTCATAATTACTAGGCTTTATGCTTCCGAACAAAGTATAGTATTACCGCGATATCAAATCAATGGATCAGAAGCATGCGCCATTATTGCTATCGTCTCACAGATATGCAGAGCAATATGAACAATACTAGCCTTCGCGAAGTGTTGGGAAACGTGTTCAAAAGAAGGAAAAAATAAGCTCCAAGTTGAAAGTAACAGATATAATAAGAAATATTCATAAACTCAGCAGTTTGTGTTACCAGAGCATACCAGAGTCATGGGTATATGTATGTATATATATATATATATATATATATATATATATATATATATATATATATATATATATATATATAGATAGATAGATAGATAGATAGATAGATAGATAGGTATATAGATATTTATCTATATATATACTGTATATATATATATATATATATATATATATATATATAAATATACATACATAATATACATATATGTATGTATCTATGCATGTATATGCAAGTAGATATTGTTGGGCCAGTGACCTGACAATCTAATACATCACAACCCAGTCACGGGTTGTTAACTCGTTGGAGAAAAAGCCTCTCTCTCTCTCTCTCTCTCTCTCTCTCTCTCTCTCTCTCTATATATATATATATATATATATATATATATATATATATATATATATATATATATATATATATATATGAGCCTCGATGGCTCAGTCGGTTACAGCAGCAGCTTCGGACTTCGTAGAGGTCTGTGGCGCGGGTTCAATCCCGCAAGCCGGCTGATCAGAGAGGCAGACACTTTGCTATCCGTGTAGACATCCCGGGATTATATATGTAATCAACGGATAGGTTTGCTTAAAAAGCAAATGGATGTTACAGACTAAATACACACACAAAACAAAGCCACTACAACACCTTCTAAAAACATAACAAACATCTCACACATCTCGAACGCTCGCCATACCCGCGCAATAACTTCTCGCTGCTGGGAAGAAAGGGCGTTGGGTCTGGTATGATACATGAAACATACGTACCGGGGTCTAAGCGATGTCAGGCAGGGCAGCCGATCGAGACCACAGGTCTACCCCAAAGCCAAATCAAAAAGTCCTTCAAAGAAGGCATCGTGCTTACCCCATACAAAAATGGGAATAAAAGCACGTTAAAAGAAAAAGAAGAAGATATATATATATATATATATATATATATATATATATATATATATATATATATATATATATATATATATATATATATATATATATATATATAGTTGATAAGCATGCCATCTTCCTCTTCAGGCCAATGGTATCCTCATACCCTGGGTAAGGCCATTTACTATAGATACCTACAAAAGGCCATTGTTGCCCTAGTCCAGTGGTTGAAGTACAAATAAACTTCAAGGCCGAGGAGTGCCTAAATAGGCTTGTGAACACTTTGAAAGGTGGAAATGCCCTAAGGCCAATTGCAACCACACTGTCATCTTTGATATTTTTTTGACAACCAGGCCTATGGTCATTTCACGCACTGTCCTTTTGGCTCTTGAATACAGCAACCACCTTCTCAATAGTGGAAAAGCAAGGCGAGTCCGCATCAAGCTACTGAGTAGGTCATCATGATTTCAAAAGCTGGCAATCTGTCCATACTTCTGAATCTCTGATCTATTTAGAATGAAGTAAAAATTTTCTAGTCCAGTTCGACTGGATGAAAATTAGCATTATTTGCAAACATGTTTATTGAAAAACCACTACCTTATATTGCTCATGAAACTTGAGCAACAAAATTAAGAATGATTTCAACTGATATCCCCTCTGGTAGGGCAAAGTGTTGAGAAGGGTTCGACAAACCGAGACACTGTTCTTTTCCATGACAGGAGCATATGATAAATTAGGTACAGAAACTGAACGAAATATATGTAGGCTCTTACTTGGAGGCAATGAGAATGCTGGCCCATCTGCAGAGGAAACCTGCTGTGCTGATCTGTAGCTTCAGAGCCAAGCCACACCCAAAGCTTGGCAAATATCACCGTAAAAGTCAAAAGATGTGATGGGGTCAGAGGACTGCAAAGCATTATACGTATAGCAAAGACGCAGGAGTGCAAGTTTCGCACATGCACAGGAAAGGTGAAATAAACAGTTGAGGAAAAATCGAAATCCTCTTGCTCTAGGGCAAAAGTAGGAAACATTCTAGAAAGAGAGAAATGTCAGAAGCGAAACGACGCTTCCCATGAAAATTCGAAGCGAAGAAGCCTTTCAATATTCGACTTAAATAAATCGAATGTTAATAAATTTATATTGAGGATTTGCTAATAAAATGCGCACTCATCTCTTCAACAGGTAAAGGCAACAAAGATGTTGGAATTCAAAGAGAGAATTTGAAATGGTTCAAACAAAAAATACATCTCGTAAATACAATGTATCTCGCCCTAAAGCAAGTGCAGAGAAATGAAAGCACAGTAGAAGCCGAGCAAAGCTTATCTAAAGTGA
This sequence comes from Macrobrachium rosenbergii, assembly GCF_040412425.1. Classification (NCBI taxonomy): domain Eukaryota; kingdom Metazoa; phylum Arthropoda; class Malacostraca; order Decapoda; family Palaemonidae; genus Macrobrachium; species Macrobrachium rosenbergii. Next base: position 2,106,166 of record NC_089780.1, on the reverse strand, counting down.
ATGCATACTGCATAAGTGAATATGCTTGCATACATAATTTTGCGGAATCTCTGACAAACGTCCTTCGGATCAAGTGCGATGTAATACAAAACATTTGTCAAAGTTGAAATAAAGAGAAGTTACATTTCATTATCCACATTTATTTCCTCCCAATCTACTCAACGTAAAGGATTCTCCAAGCGCGTTTCGGTTTCATTTATCTTTAATCAATTTTCTTATCCATCGTATCTCTAGCAACAACAGAATACAAAATGCAATCCAACATTCAGACCAATTTCTTTCATCTCTCTCTCTCTCTCTCTCTCTCTCTCTCTCTCTCTCTCTCTCTCTCTCTCTCTCTCTCTCTCTTTCTCTCTCTCTCTCTCTCTCTCTCTCTCTCTCGTGGTAACAACACTAAGTGGAATACGATCCAAGATTAAAAATGTTTTTTCTTTTGAGGAATAACAGGAAACAAAATATGATTTAACAACGAGAAAGACAACGTCAATCCACTTTTTCCGCTCCGTGACATTTTTCAACTAACGACCAGTACAAGAATGACGCCAAGATTTACAGAAAAAACCTGGGGCCATTGCGTGAAAGTCAAAGGTACGCCACCCATATCTTATTACAAATGTTTTCGAAATATTACGTAACACCACAGCAAGACCAATCAACATAAATGGCAAGCTATTTATCAAAACTGAGTGGCAACAGATCTTTCTTTATTAAAACTGAGTAGCAACAGATCTTTCTTTATCAAAACTGAGTAGCAACAGATCTTTCTTTACCAAAACTGAGAGGCAACAGATCTTCCTTTATCAAAACTGAGTAGCACCAGATCTTTCTATATTAACACTGAGTAGCAACAGATCTTTCTTTATCAAAACTGAGTAGCAACAGATCTTTCTTTATCAAAACTGAGTAGCAACAGAGCTTTCTTTATCAAAACTGAGTAGCAACAGATCTTTCTCTATCAAAAATGAGCAGGAACAGAGCTTTCTTTATCAAAACTGAGTAGCAACAGAACTCTCTTTATCAAAACTAAGTAGCAACAGATCTTCCTTTACCAAAACTGCGTAGCAACAGATCTTTCTTTATCAAAACTGAGTAGCAACAGATCTTTCATTGAAATGTAGAGTTCCCCTACTAGACAGAATGGAAGTATGCCAATATTTATGTCAATAAATTAATGTAATTACCTTTAGATATTTCATCACCACGGAGCCAAAATTATATTTAGCTTAAAAAAACTCATTTACGACATTAAGCCTACATTCAACAGCCTTACTTATCTACTGGTCATTAATTCAGATATATTCCGTAAAATAAAGAGTAAAACTTTAAACAGAGATAAAAAGTATGACCACAATATATATATATATATATATATATATATATATATATATATATATATACATATATATATATATATTACATTTGCTATACCACTGGTCGTTCGATAAAATAACATAAGCAAGTTGGGCATAGCCATTAGTTGGATGGGTGACCAGCAGGAAACGTCAGACAACGTTGGTATATAACCTAAAGAAATTCAGTGGCGCAGGGAGTAGGGCCAGAAACCTCATCCCAAGGCGACTTTGTGAAAACCGGAATGGTTGCAAGAATTTATTCCTTACTGGGGCTAAGGCATATGCTGATACTCAAGGCCGCTACTACCGGGTACTAGTACTACTACTACTAGTACTCCTACTAGTACTACTACTGTTACTCCTACTAGTATTACTACTACTACTCCTACTAGTATTACTACTACTACTACTATCCCTGCTAGTACTACTACCACTAGTACTACTACTACTACTATTGCTAGTACTGGTACTACTATTACTATCCCTTTAATCTTATTTCATCGGATTCACTTTAGTTTTCTGTAAAAGAAAACTATTGTGCCGGATTTGTCAGTCCGTCCGCACTTTTTCTGTCCGCCCTCAGATCTTAAAAACTACTGAGGCTAGAGGGGTGCAAATTGGTATGTTGATCATCCATACTCCAATCATCAATCATACCCAACTTCAGCCCTCTAGCCTCAGTAGTTTTTATTTTATTTAAGATTAAAGTTAGCCATATTCGTGCGTCTAGCAACGATATAGGACAGGCCACCACCGGGCCGTGGTTAACGTTCCATGAGACGCGGCTCATACAGCATTATACAGAAACCACCGAAAGATAGATCTATTTTCGGTGGCCTTGATTATACGCTATACAGAAACCTCGACACCGCCGAAGAAACTTCGGAGAATTTTTTTATTTGTTTTATTTCATTCCACTAACATCCACAATTCACTTGCATGAGAAGCGTTAGTTCAACAATCCCTTAATACACTCCCACCTTAGCTTTCACAGACGTTACAACCCTCTGACCAATCTGCTTCACCTGTTCTGTAACCAACCTTATTTCTAATTCCACCGTCATCCTTTACTTTTACTCCCAAACACCTTCACATCTCCATTGTTTCTCAGTGACTATCCTCCTCGCTGGTTCACAATTACCCTCAAAACCTTATTCTCGCTCGCATTAGCTCTCAACTTTCTCCTTTTGCAAGTTCTTTTAAAACTCTCTCCTAGTTTCTACAATCACTCTTCGCAGACCCCAATCAGCAATGATCCAGGACTCATTTTCTTATCCCATGACTTTGGATCTACATCTAAAAATCACTTGTGGCTTGGCTCAGGGTAGTATGCTGAGCTGACAGAGCATAAGGACCGTGGTTCGCTCCTGGAGCACATATTTTATATATATACACACACAAACTTTTGTCTCAAGACCCGTTTCTGTAAGAAACCAGTAACTATCATCGACATATCATCCACCAAGCGCTTTCCTTCCGTTATACCAACTTTTGATTTCTTTCAACAACTTGTTTCTTATACCCACATCCTCAGATTCCTCCGCATTACCTCAATCGTTGCCATCGTAAGCTTATCCTAGGTCTCTCTATACTTCAAACTCCTCTTACAATAATATTTCAACTACGCTCTCTCTTCTCTAAAGCCATTCTCACTGACTGTCGACCATCCCTGTTCAAAACATGGTATGGCATCGCTGTGAATGATGGGGATCATGCGTTTGTTATGAAAATCAATCGAGGAGTTTGAGGGTAAATGGAGAAAGCTAAACGAAGTAGCAACGGCCACAGATCGAGTTTCTATTTGGATTTGTAAAGATGAGATGTATGAGACCTGAGGCACGTTTAATGAGCCTGAATACCTAGGGGAAAATATAATAAAACAAGCATTGAGACCCAAAGTACTGGGGTGGTTGGATATGTGATGAAAAGGGATGATGAACAGTCGGTCAGAAAAGCAGTAAATATGAAAGTGTTCTGATGAAGGTCAGTGCTGAAACCCGCGGAAATCACAGAAAAAAAAAAGGGAGGTGGGGGGGGGGCGGTAATGAAGACTGACTGAGAGAGAGAGAGAGAGAGAGAGAGAGAGAGAGAGAGAGAGAGAGAGAGAGAGAGAGTCAAACAAGCCAAAATAGTCGAGATAAAATACGCAAAACAGCATTGGATGTTTGCCCTGTTTTGACAGAATACTTACGCTGTTTAATCTGTACACCTAAATCCTTCCTAGACTGGCCGATATAAAAAGAGGGGCAGTCCAAACATGGAATTTTATAGCCGATATTATGTTGTTGTTTTCCTTAGGGCTATTTTTTATTAACATTCCTTTTAGTGTTATTATAGGAAAAAAACGAGGTTGACATGAAAAGATTTTAACAATGATTTTATGTTTTCAAAACACAAAACACAAAATAAAGCAAGCACAGAACGGGGGTCATAATGTTTTAATTTAAAGCGTTCCTAATCAAATGCGCAACAGCTCATGTGTTTGTTATCTGAAAAACAGGCGATGTAATATCGCGTGACATGGAGGCTTATCACTCATCGTCAGTGCCAAGTTCAACAAGATGACGACTTAAATTTCCATAAAGGACATAAAACAACAAGTACTGCGACAGAGTTGCAAATCATACGCAAAACGAGCACATGAGTAGCCTGATATGAAGAGGATAATAACCTGAAGATAATTTGTTGGTGATTAAAATACGCAAGTCCCCATCAACAAAATAAATAGTAGGTACTCGTGTCCTAATATAATAATAATAATAATAATAATAATAATAATAATAATAATAATAATACTAATATATTAGTATATATTGGGAGTAGATCTCTCAAGCAAGTATTATTGAAAGAAATCGCTGCATCAGCTGCATTGGTCTTGTACAGTCACCTCTATTTTCCTTATAATAGTTTTCTCGCTGTTACCACAACTGGCGAGTAACGCGCCAATGTGATTCATCGGGAGGAGTTAAACTTCCAGTGAGTCCGATTATTTCTATTAAGAGTAAGTTAAATTTGTAGTAACAACGAGAAAACTGTTATAAGGAAAATAGAGAAGACTCTATACAAGATCAATGCAGCTGATACAGCGATTTCTTTCAATAATAATAATAATAATAATAATAATAATAATAATAATAATAATAATAATAATAATAAACGATGCTCTAGTTATGATAAATCAATATAGTAAATTGCAAGAATGAAGAAGAAATTTTAGGTTAAGGTTAAGAAACTATTCCCTGCTAGGAATGTGGGGTTAGTGAACGGGAAAGAAGAATTGAACAGAATATTGAATTTGGGCCAAAGGCCAAGTCTTGGAACCTATAAGGTCATTTAGCGCTGAAACGAAAACTGACAGGAAGAAGGTTTGAAAGGTGTAGCAGGAGGAAAATCCCAAAGCAGTTGCACTACGAATCAATTGTTAGGAGGGGGTGGAAAATCAGATGGAAGAAAGGGAACATGAATGGAGGTCAGTAAAAGGAATGAAAGGGGTTGCAGCTAAGGGTCGAAGGGACGCTGCAAAGAACCATAAGTAACGTCTACAGCGCACCGCAAGTGCCTTACTTTGGGCATATCAAAACACGAAACGAAATAAAAACCTTTCGAAGGCCGTGACTGAAGAACAAAATGTTTTTTCTCTCTGGTCTTACCGCTGCTACATGGAACCTCAAATATTTTATCCTGAGTCTCGTACTTTGAACAAAACACCTGATCCGTTGACGACAACAAAACACTTACACCTTATCTACGGAAGCCTGAGGTGGCAATCTTCCTATTAAGGTCTAAAGAACTGACTCTGTATCCCATAACCTCATACATTTCAAGCTATTCCTCACCAACTTACTTTTAAGGTCTACTTGAAAACCGGGTCTTGGGTATTTGCAGAGAAATATCTATGCGGGAAGATTAAGGAGAAAAGTACTTCTGTAATGAACGAATACCGCAGGACTCTAATTATTGCCTTGATCTTATCTTAGAAAAAAAAGAAGAAAAATTGGAAAGAGTTTCTCTGAACACTATGACCGGCCCTCTAAAAATTTGTGAACATTTTTTGATATATTCTAGTGTGGCTAGGATCCCGACCAGCACACTAAAAAAAAGCACTAGAAAATAACTTAAGCCTAAATTATTATACTTCACATATTGTCGTCTCCTGGTAAACCACCAGTACTACTACTACTACTACTACTAATAATAATAATAATAATAATAATAATGCCAAGCCTCCCCAGGGCCATTGTAAACAGTACTTCCAGTACTTACATGACCCAATATATGGCATAGCTTGTGACACCAATAAGCTTTACACCTTCACACTGCATTAACCTATGTCAAAAAAACTTAAGATTTATATTTAACCTATGTCAAAAAACTGAAGATTTATATTTAGTCTTGATATCTGAAATACTTCATGATAAAAAGACTAATGTTGTGGTATAGAAGTAATGGACGTACCTTATTTCATTATTTATATAAAGCGCTAGAGTGCATTCAACACAAAGGGAGCCTGTGCATTAGGTGAAGAAGAATCAACGTTCCACAGATGAGTCTTTTTTTGTTAAGTGCAAGAGGCGGATAATTACTGAGCTAAAGGACGAATATGATTCTGACTATCTTTTTTTTTTTTTAGTCACTTAAGCCAACAATAAACCGTAAATGCGAACAACAAATATCCCACCATACTCCACAAGTTTTAACGTTATATGTTAACCGCATCATGTCCCAAGTTGAATTTCAACCGATCGCATCGCCTTTGTTACCCTCAGTGCCTCACAAATTCTCTTAGAAGTGAGAGTATCAGCATAATGTCCGCAAAACAGGGTAAGTCTAACTTAAATTGAACTGATCAATAACTTCGCTCCTTATTCTCTATATTATATATTCAAGACGTTGGTTTTTCCCATAATCAAGTCATCAATATATAACCAGTAATTAAGTAATCAGTATAAGACTGTAGTTTCCCGGCGACCAGCTAACAAGAAAATTTTTTTTATCAATATAAACATCCCTCCACCATTTCAGGCGACTGAGCTTCTTCATCTCCGACTACTTCCTTACCCTCTACCATCTTCCATAACGATCCCTTGGAAGGCTTCCGTGCCCCTAGTTGGACAACGCTGAGTAATAACCACCACAAGTTAAATCCTCGGAATCCCCGCTCCGACGCCACTAACACCTGGGGCCGAGGAGCAGAATTACTTACTCGATTCTGGAGATCAGGTACGACCATGCTTTGCCCTCACTTCCACGTTCTCCCACAAGATCGCGGTTACGGTTCAGGTCATGTTACGTCTATTTGGCTGTTTGTTTGTTTGTTAAGTTCCTCATTGGACGGGTTGGTATCGTTCTCGGCTAGCACTCTGCTGGGCCCGCGTTCGATTCTCCGACCGGCCAATGAAGAATTAGAGGAATTTATTTCTGGTGATAGAAATTCATTTCTCGTTATAATGTGGTTCGGATTCCACAATGAGCCGTAGGCCCCGTTGCTAGGAACCAATTGGTTCTTAGCCACGTAAAATAAATCTGATGCTTCGAGCCAGCCCTAGGAGAGCTGTTATTCAACTCAGTGGTCTGGTTAAACTAAGGTATACTTAACTTGTTTGTTTGTTAGCAGGGCTACGCATATTTATTCCTTAATTTCATAACGTTTTCATCTAGACATTAGTCTTGAATTGAACTTACAATGTGATGACGAACTGCCATTTTTAGACTTCGTTTCAAGTAGTAATGATCAACTTTCAACTGGAATGGGAACAGATTCCTTGGCTGTCCTTTGAAATTTACATTTAACTCTTCTAAGACTTTCGAACATAGGCTACACTATCTAGTTTTATAATGTAACTGAGTTAATTTGAGTAAATTTTAGTTTTAGTGAATTCACTTTTCTTTCAAAACAGTTTGATAATAAATTGTTATCCGTCTGACCTATCTGACAAAAACTTTGAGACTTTTCAAATATTTTTTATCCTAAGGCAACCACTTTTGAAGTGCCTCATAAAGAAATGTATGTATGCTTCCCATATTCCTCAGTATTCAACCCTGCAAAACAGTCTCTCACTATTGTCCCAAGCAATATATACCCACATCATAAATTTCATTTTCAAAAGTTAAAGTCCTCCTGGGCCTCTGTAGGCTCATAGGACAAGCGCTGATCTCCTGTTTCTTAGGCCGACAACCAGTGGGGGACAGGTCCCAATGCCTATGACATGTGGCCAGTGTGTCGCTAGGCCCACTGTTTAACTCCCAGCCTGACAGCTGATACCTGTTCTCCTACTGAACCTCTCGGATTTTGTCTGACCGTTAGGTTGACGGGTTGCCGGAATTTTGCAGTGGTGCAATCCGGGCCATCAGTGAACAGCGGATTTGAACCTCGGCCCTCTCGACTGGTAGCCGAGAATCATACCACTGCGCCACCCAATAAATATTAAGGACAAATTTGGGATCATAATGGGTTATTTCTAGTCCTTTCTGTAATGCTGCTTTAATTGTCATCTGGGGGGTCAGTTGTCCGATCAGAGCTCTAAGAGAGTATTCTCAGTAATTCGCAATCATAAAGGGAAATGAAAAGCACAATATCTAATATAGCAGTTTCAAAATTTATCTCAATCCGCAGACAGCCGTTCATTACTATTCTTGAGACTTTTATTACCAAATAGCAAAAATCTCGATATTTGGTTGTTTTTCCATCATTTCTGCCGTGATTCAGCAGGTCGTTTACAGTGAAAGTTCTCAGCCTCCGAGTTCTCGCTTTCTTTTTATTTGCATTTTAGTTTCTGTATTATATACAATTGTTGTGTTATTTTACACTTTTTAATGTCAGTTTTACATATTTAATTTTTCTTTATCCTCATAGATGTCCTTATACCTGTACGTCCAGTGTGAGATTAAAGCAAAGTATACAGAAAAGACATATTTTGAATGTGTTAAAAAGACTTCAGAGTAAAATTTTGATACAAAAGCAGAAATGGCGATGAATGAAATAAAGAGAAAGAACAGTTATCAACCTGACTAACACTAAATATCGCGCAATTTTGTAATATAAGATTAAAAGATATTGAAACACAATCTTTTAATCTTATATTGCAAAATTGCTTGATATTTGGAGTTAGTCAGTTTGATAACTGTTCTTCTTTTTATTTCATTGATCGCCATTTCTATATCTCTTAATCTTATATTACAAAACTGCTTGATATTTAGTGTTAGTTAGGTGATAACTGTTCTTTCTTTTTGTTTCACTGATCGCCATTTCTGCTTTTGTATCAAAATTTTATTCTGATGTCTGTTTAACACGTTCAAAATATGTCTTTTCTGTATAGCCTACCCTGCTTTGATCTCACACTTGACGTACAGGTATTTTCAAATTTCTCCGTTATGGGAGATGAGGAATGATTTCCTTCAACGGGATCAGGTAACCTCTAAGTGGTTTCCCAATTTTCCAACCTCGCCATTGTTCTGACTTCCTCAACAGCCATCAGCTTACAATAATCCTTTCAATTCTTGCACCTTTCTCGTTCTTTTCTCCTTTATCCATTCTACTGTATAGTCTACCTGTAAATGACCCTATCTTCTGTCATGAAATTACATCTCGAATAATCTCCTTTATTTCTTTATTAAACGTTTCATTTTTTTAAACACAACTCATTGTTTTAATTTCCTCTTTCTACTTTCCTATGCCCATTAGAACCTTTACCCAATCCATGAAATTTTACAATGTTCTCATATGTTCCTTCAATCTCTGTCGTTGGTCTTATTCCAAACTTCATCTATTTTCCTTTCACAAGCTCTTCTCCTTTCCTCCTCACCATGGTAGTTAAATTTATGGTTAAACTTCTGCCCCTTTCCTCTTCACTCAAATATTGATCAGATATGCTTCCAGCAAATTCTTCTTCTCACCATTACATCCATCAACTTGCTCTTCCAATTGTTTATGACATCACACAAACAAGCAACGTTTTTATCAAAATTTTTCCTTTCCCAAAAACACTTATGCATATTCTTCCTTGGAAACCATTTATTTCTAACAAGCCTCTTTCCAAAAACAGTCCTGAAATTTTTTCCCCATCTCATTTACTCTTATATTACACAGACTACCCTTTCCTAACTTTACACCTTCCTTTACGGTGCCTCTGACACAATTACACACACACATACATATATACGTTATATATATATATATATATATATATATATATATATATATATATATATATATATATATATATATATATATATATATATATATATATATATATATATATATATATATGGGGAGTTTGGTAAAACTCATGCAGGTGGTTTATGCGGCAGCCTGTCCAGGAAAAAGCTCCAGTGCAGATTTATGACCTTTGAGGGTCAGTTGGTAATGCCCTCGCCTTTCATTTGAAAGACGTGGGTTCTATCCCGATTTAAGCAAGAAATTTATTTCTGTGAAACACGTGATCCTGTGTTGATGAGTTTATGTATGTGGGTGTGTGTATATATATATATATATATATATATATATATATATATATATATATATATATATATATATATATATATATATATATATATATATATATATATATCACTATATTACATAGATATACAGATATAGATATATTTATATATACTGTATATATGTATAGACAAAATTACATATTACTGTACAGTACATATATTAGACATTATATATATATATATATATATATATATATATATATATATATATATATATATATATATATATATATATATATATATATATATATATATATATATATATATATATATATATATATATATATATATAATATATATATATATATATATATATATATAGAGAGAGAGAGAGAGAGAGAGAGAGAGAGAGAGAGAGAGAGAGACCAAGGGCAGATGGAGAGGCACACTGACAATCTACAGTTTTTATTGTGGCCGACGGCGTTTCGCAATAATCCATTGCATTTTCAAGGCTGCAATGACACAATTTTGTTTAATAAAAAGGGACGTCACTATATAAAATTATAAAGATAAAAAAATAAAATAAAAATAAAAAATACATACATTTCTTAAAAAATCTTAAAACAAACCTACCCAGTACATGGCTAAAAAGTGACTAAACAGAAAAGGGTAAAACTACTCGAAAACAAAGAGAACAGCAGAGAAATCACAAAATAAACAAGGGTGTTGAGGACGTCTGGGCATTTAACGAGGGAACGAGTGCTTTAATGAAAATTGACTCTAAAGTCGTGAGTTCGTCCTCGTGTTGGGCTGAGGCTATTATTTCGAAGTTTTTCATATCAATCTGCGTTTTGCAGATTGCAGAGTGATTTCTTATGTTTGATAATTCAGGCCTGGACAATCTGCATCCCGTCCTATAACTGACGCCCTGATGACTACAGACACGGACTTTCAGTAGCCGTCTCGTACATCCAACGTAGGTTCCCAGCTCGCACTTGGGACACAAGTATATTTGTAAATGATGTTGGATGCTAGAGACGGGCACAGTCTATCCTTAGATCTGAAAAGAGACCCGAGCGTTAAAGGGTTTTTCGGAATAAGTTTCATATTTACAAACTGGAATTCTTTGCTAATGATCTCTATAACTTTTTTGCGAAACTCATCGTTGAACAGGAAGGGAAATTTAGCGTAGATATCAAGTTTGGGAACATCATAAATGACACGTGGCTCACTAAAATTCATATCTAACAACTTTCTCAAAATTCTATAAAAGTGTTTTAGAGGAAAACAATTATTTCTAAAAAAAACCTGTCAGGAACTCAATTTCGCTGTGGAAGCCTTGCCAAGACGATGTCAGAGTAAGGGCCCTGTGGAGGAGTGTAAAAATAGCATTTAATTTAAAATTAAAATGACAAGCACTGTAAAAATTAGTTTTAAGATTTTTTAAGAAATGTATGTATTTTTTATTTTTATTTTATTTTTTTATCTTTATAATTTTATATAGTGACGTCCCTTTTTATTAAACAAAATTGTGTCATTGCAGCCTTGAAAATGCAATGGATTATTGCGAAACGCCGTCGGCCACAATAAAAACTGTAGATTGTCAGTGTGCCTCTCCATCTGCCCTTGGTCTCCGTATATTGGGCTTCCGCCTCCATCATCGTCGTGTGTTTTGGACTATGGTGCAAACGACACAATGACTCTTGGGAGCGTCTTCTTCGTCTACCTCTTTTTGATTCGACTCAGACTTCGGAATTCCAACAACTTCTACTCCTTCATAAGGACTCGATATGGACCTCCTGTTCTACACAATTGCCGTACCCTGGAAAGATACTCCAAGAAATTGGAAAAAGCTAAACTAGATTTAAGGTTCCTACAGTATTGTCAGCTAAACAAAATTACCCCCAGATTTGTTCGTTTTAAGTTGTATAAATCTTCTTTATACCATTCAGAATTTTACTTAGAATCAACCAATAAGTTGTTGGAAATGGAAATTAATCTTAAATACAGTGTTATTAAGAAACTTACGGTTACTGTTAATACTCACAGGTCGAGTCTTTTGAATTCTTTATCTTGGATTGATAGGCTAATTTTTAACAGATTGTTTAGTAATCTTTTAAACTCTTTTATACAGGACACTGAATTCAGGCACAGTAGAAAATTGCAACGTCTGGGTATTTCCTTGCCTATTTTTAATAAGAATATCAACTCAGTTTTTAACTTTTCTAGTCGGGTGTTGTCTAAAAGAGAAGAATTTCTCTTGTCTTTGGGCCTGGACTTTTGCCTCCCGTGCTATAAACCTAAATTGCATCAATTTTTCCTACCACTGGAAATTTTATTTCAGAAATTAACCAAATTACCTTGCTGTAATAATATTGAGCGTGTACGTTTCCAGCTTTCATCTTTGGCCCATCAGGTATTCAACAATCTTAAGACGAACTGGACTCCTTTCCTTAGAAAAGAAGATCTGACTGTACTTAAAAACCTCGCTAAAGAGGAAGATGTCATCATTACACGTCCGGACAAATGTAAGGGAACTGTCATTTTGAGCAAACAGGATTACATTAATAAAATGACTGTGATACTGAATGACGATACCAAATTTCAAGAAATGTGAACACCTAATTTACAAGACATTATTAAAGTAGAAGACCGAGTTAACAGATTCCTTAGACAATTAAAACAAAGTAAGGTTATAGACGAACATACCTATCAAAGTCTTTTCTCTACAGGCTCCTCATATGGGATTATGTATGGCCTTCCCAAAATACACAAAGACAATATTCCTTTGCGACCGATTCTTTCATCAATAAATACCCTAACTATAAATTAGCTAAGTACCTGGTACCCTCCTCGAACCTTTAACCAACAACGCCTACACTCTCAGGAACTCCTTGGATTTTAAAAACGAGATCCTTAAACAGGACTCGGACCTTTATATGGTTAGCTATGATGTCGAGTCGTTATTTACTAATGTCCCTGTTGAAGAAACTATTAATATTATTTTAAGCAAATTATTTCCTGACGAAGACTCTATGTTTCATAATTTTAATAAGTCTCATTTTAAACAGCTTCTTAACTTGGCCGTGCGGGACACGGTCTTCGTTTTTAATGGTACTTCCTTCAAACAAGTGGAAGGGATGGCGATGGGTAGTCCACTCGGCCCCACCTTCGCTAACATCTTTATGAACTCCCTGGAGGAGTCATTCTTAGATTCCTGCCCCTCCAACCTTTGCCCCCTATTTTATCGACGTTATGTGGATGACACGTTCGTTCTTTTTAGACATGAATTTCAGTCTCACCTGTTTTTAGATTTTATTAATGCCCAGCACTCCAATATTAAGTTTACTATGGAGAAGGAAATATGCAAATCGCTCCCTTTCCTGGACCTACGTATTTCAAGGGACTCGGAGGGTTTCCATACCAGTATATACAGAAAGAGCACCTTTACTGGGTTGGGTACTAATTTTTACAGTGCTTGTCATTTTAATTTTAAATTAAATGCTATTTTTACACTCCTCCACAGGGCCCTTACTCTGACATCGTCTTGGCAAGGCTTCCACAGCGAAATTGAGTTCCTGACAGGTTTTTTTAGAAATAATTGTTTTCCTCTAAAACACTTTTATAGAATTTTGAGAAAGTTGTTAGATATGAATTTTAGTGAGCCACGTGTCATTTATGATGTTCCCAAACTTGATATCTACGCTAAATTTCCCTTCCTGTTCAACGATGAGTTTCGCAAAAAAGTTATAGAGATTAGCAAAGAATTCCAGTTTGTAAATATGAAACTTATTCCGAAAAACCCTTTAACGCTCGGGTCTCTTTTCAGATCTAAGGATAGACTGTGCCCGTCTCTAGCATCCAACATCATTTACAAATATACTTGTCCCAAGTGCGAGCTGGGAACCTACGTTGGATGTACGAGACGGCTACTGAAAGTCCGTGTCTGTAGTCATCAGGGCGTCAGTTATAGGACGGGATGCAGATTGTCCAGGCCTGAATTATCAAACATAAGAAATCACTCTGCAATCTGCAAAACGCAGATTGATATGAAAAACTTCGAAATAATAGCCTCAGCCCAACACGAGGACGAACTCACGACTTTAGAGTCAATTTTCATTAAAGCACTCGTTCCCTCGTTAAATGCCCAGACGTCCTCAACACCCTTGTTTATTTTGTGATTTCTCTGCTGTTCTCTTTGTTTTCGAGTAGTTTTACCCTTTTCTGTTTAGTCACTTTTTAGCCATGTACTGGGTAGGTTTGTTTTAAGATTTTTAAGAAATGTATGTATTTTTTATTTCTATTTTATTTTTATCTTTATAATTTTATATAGTGACGTCCTTTTATTAAACAAAATTGTGTCATTGCAGCCTTGAAAATGCAATGGATTATTGCGAAACGCCGTCGGCCACAATAAAAACTGTAGATTGTCAGTGTGCCTCTCCATCTGCCCTTGGTCTCCGTATATTGGGCTTCCGCCTTCATCATCGTCGTATATATATATATATATACACATATAATTATACACTTATATGTCTAATGGATGTACAGTAATATGTAATTTTATGTCTAAATATATATATATATATATATATATATATATATATATATATATATATATATATATATGTGTGTGTGTGTGTGTGTGTTACATTTATATGTATATATAAATATATGCATATATATATATATATATAAATATATATATATAATATATATATACATCACTTCCAATGAACGGACTATATACATATATCATAAATTTCTCTCATTGAGATCGAACCCAGATCTCTCAAATGAATGGCCAGGGCGCTATAAATTGACCCACACAAGTCATAAAATCACCATATTTACGCTGAAGGGGTCATTCGAAAGAAATGCTACCAATTTGGTCACTGGTGAGTGAGGAAGTTGGGTAAAAATCGCTGGTACTTTAGGCGGCAGCTTGAGTACCGAAGCACTTAGGTTTCAGCTATCATGACCTATGTGGGTCAGTTGGTAGCTCCCTGACCTTTCATTTGAGGGACGTGGGTCCGATCCTGATATGAGAGTGGAATTTATTTCTGTGAAACACGTGATCACGAGTTTTATATATATATATATATATATATATATATATATATATATATATATATATATACATATATATATCATATATTATATATACTGTATATATACACATATATATATATATTATATATATATATAACATATATAAATATATATATTATATATAAAACTCATCAACACATGATCACGTGTTTCACAGAGATAAATTTCTGACTCATATCAGGATCGAATCCACGACCCTCAAATGAAAGGCCAGGGCGCTACCAACTGACCCACAAAGTTCACATTAGCTGAAACCTAAGTACTTCTGTACTTAAGGTTTTTCATGGACAAGCTGCCGCCTAAAGTACCAGCGATTTTTACCCAACTTCCTATCTCGAATTACCCCTTCAGCGTAAATATGATGACTTATGACTTGTGTGGGTCAAATGATAGCACCCCGGCCTTTCATTTGAGAGACCTGGGTTCGATCTCAATGCGAGTTAGAAATTTATGATATATGTATATATAGGCTATATACTGTACGTATATGTGTATGTGTATATACAGTCCGTTCACTGGAAGTGATATATATATATATATATATATATATATATATATATATATATATATATATATATATATATATATATATATATATATATATATATATATATATATATCCCCCTTCGGTGATAATTCCCCATCGGGGATATTCCCAAGTAGCGTGAATTGGATATTAAACCACATTTGTAGCTTCATGTTATATATATATATATATATATATATATATATATATATATATATATATATATATATATATATATATATATATATATATATATATATATAATATATATATATATATATATTATGTAAATATATAAAGGTTACAAAGACACACACAAGTATATATACTGAACACACACACACACATATATACATATATATATATATATATATATATATATATATATATATATATATATATATATATACGCACACATCACTTCCAATGAGTAGACTACTGATTTTTCAGTAGACTTGATCATATTCTTATAGTGTATCGCTATTATTTCTCCGAAATAATATTACCTAATTCCAGCGTGCTTACACAAATAAGTACAAGAAACTCTGAAGATTCTAAAGAGACAAAAGATATCATTATAAAAACCAGTAAGTGATACCTGATGCAAGGACTGGCCTGACTAAACCATCTTAATATACGTAAGAACACCTGATACAAGGGCTGGCCTGACTAAACCATCCTAATATACGTAAGAACACCTGATACAAGGACTGGCCTGACTAAACCATCCTAATATACGTTAGAACAGACTTCCCATATGGAACATTTCGAAAGACAACGCAGAACATTAATCTAACCTAAATCTTTCACTTGGAACACCACACAGCCTTATTTGGCATTTATCATTTCCTATTTAAATTCGGGGAATCTCCGATTAGCGTCATTATTATATAACCTTCGTCTACAGCGATACAAGAGATGTCAATTTAGCTGTAAATGTTACACACTCCAATTCGCACGTATGCACTACTAACCTATAATGCTACAACCAGCACTTTCCTCCCCCCAAAAGGCTGAAGTATTTTGCAAGGGCAACACCCTGATAGAAATTGTTAGAAGACCTAGCCTACGTGAGATTCAGAGAAAATTTCCTAACACAACCTAATCAGGGTAACAAGATAAATATCCGGCGAAATTTAACACTGCTGAGCTGAATCTTTTACTTGATTTTCCGTCTGTTACATTTATAACAAACAATTACGCAATTAAGAACACTCAAAATACCTAAGAGATTGTGACGCCGCTTAAAAAAAATAACATGCCAAAGGCGCCATTATCTCGTTTGTTTAATTGAGGTTATATTCTTAAAATAAATTTGTCGCGAACCAATCGCTTACTGTATGTCTAGTGGGTCATTCTAGACCGGTTCAAGCTATAATAATAACAGGTCTCGACTCGCCTAATTTAGAATGTCCTTCTAGCATCATTAATGTTTTATTCATGACCAGTTCACATCACATAAATGGCTTAAAGGTTGAGCATGAACTCTGTCTGGGCTCACAAAGTGGGTAGATGCACTAGATATATATATATATTGAAGCAAGCATAAAAGTGATCTCCAAGAGAGATCTGGGTCACTGGGTGTAGCGAATTGGAAACTGGATAAAATGCTTCCTAAACATATACTGAATGAATGTAGCCTACATGTCTGTGAGTGAAGAGTGCGCATGTTATTGGACTTGAAACATTCTCTCTCTCTCTCTCTCTCTCTCTCTCTCTCTCTCTCTCTCTCTCTCTCTCTCTCTCTCTCTCTCTCTCTCTCAGGTTCGTCAGACACTCAAGTTTTTCAACACCGTAACATTTGCCATGGTAAACCTGTTGAACGGGTCGAATAAAATAATGTCATTGATAATTCCTATGTTAACGTCTAATAAACTAAAGACCATAAATACTAAAAACCAAACTACATTTTTGAAGTAAAGTAAATTTTCGTAGTACACGCCAGGTATTAATATTGACGGTATTGATACACAGGTTATTTATGGCATTAACGCTTATAAATTCAACAAGATTTCACGTACATCAGCATGCATTCATATGTAAAACGACAGTCGCCTACAGCTTCCCATTTTCCCTCATTTAAATGAAAGGAAGCTGTCCAATCCTAACTTTACATCATTACTTCATACCTCCATCTGTTTCGAAAATTAGTAGAGGTAGTCCATAAATCATATACTGTATACCTTGCTTCTACATTTCAATCGTTAAAGTTAAGTATACCTTAGTTTTACCAGACCACTGAGCTGATTAACAGCTCTCCTAGAGAGAGCTGGCCCGAAGGATTAGACTTATTTAACGTGACTAAGAACCAATTTGTTACTTAGCAACGGGACCTACAGCTTATTGTGGAATCCGAACCACATTATAGCGAGAAATGAATTTCTATCACAAGAAATAAATTCCTCTAACTCTTCATTAGCCGGCCGGAGAGTCAAACTCGGGCCTAGCGAGGCTAGGCCACAACTCTACCGACTCGTCCAACGAAGAGCTCATTTCAATCGTGAACGAACTGGTTCTGAATGATGCACACATCGCAAATCACTCATAGAAGATCCAGAATATTTACGGATGCAATTCAGTTTCCACACTGTAAAGTGACCAGTACATAGATTCGGATTTTATAACGTCAAGTTTTAAACCGACATCGCAAAAAAAAAAAAAAAAAAATCAACAAGCAGCTATTAGCAAGCTGATGATGGTACATGTTCACCCCACAGTACCTAGGCTAAACAAAACATCCAAAATTTATCAATATGGGACTTCTACAACACTGGCATAACGCTGACTAAACCTGCAACAATATTTCATAATACAGATAGGCCTACACTGCCTTCATTCTGATGTCGAGTTGATCTTTAAGGCAGGTTTTACCAGTGATTTCTTTCAGCACAGTTTGGTAACTTGAGATGTTTAAAAACATTGAAATCTCTGACCCCCTCCACCCATAAAACCTGTGAAAATGTTTTGATGCCACATATCAAAACGTCTGCCATACCAAATAAGCAGTTTATTTTTATGCAGCTATATTTGTATTTACTTGACACTATCCCTCTCATAATCTTATAATCTCTGGCATTACATGTTCCAAAGTTGTTACAATGCCCAGTTACAAAAAGTATAATACAGTACACCAGACTCATTATTAATAAGTAAATTTTTACTTTAAACCAGTACAGGACTGTATTTCTCAACTGAAAATATAAAAGTCCAATTTTAGTGAGTGTTTTGAATGTTTCAACATTCACTTCAGCAGCAAATTAGTTTTCTTGATCATGACACCCATTTGCATTCTACAATTTTGGGGGACCACAGGGTGAAATGGGCTTTTTGGTGGGAGAAAAAAAATGTGGGGAGGGCTTTGCCCCCCAGACACAGCCCCAGCCTAACCTAGTCTACTGTAATTAAAATTAATTCAGTTGCAACACAAGCCAACCACACCTAACCTCACCTTGGAAGCCAGGTCCTTACCTGGCCACAGGATCTGGAACTGCCCCCCACCTAACCTAAAGTAATCCATGGCACTGTGAATTATAATGAATAATATGTTGCAACCCAAGCCAACCACACCTGACTTAACCGAACCTACAATGCCAAGTCCTTACCTGGTTGGGGAGCTTTTCCCTACCCTGGACTCCCCCACCAAACAAACCTGTATCATTGGGTACTATTTATCTAGCAATAATGTCATTGAAAACACTTAGGAAACCCTACCTTAGTCAGAATCAGAACCAGCAGAAGCACCATGGAGATTGTACAAAAATTCTCTGTATATCACTTCATTTGTATTCTCCCTAACCTAAAAATCCAGTAACCCCATTGTGGTCTCTCCATGGCTGAAGGATATAAGGGGGTCTAGTAACTTCATACTATTATCCTGCTAAGTAAATGAATGTCAGAAATATACAAAACACATAGATACATTTTGCATTAAATTTTGCGATACAGCCAAAACAGTCCTGTGGAACATGATTAAATAAGTAAAAAATGTGCCAAAGTTTCTTCGGTGCAATCAAGTTTTCTGTACAACGTATAATGCTGTATGAGCCGCGGTCCATGAAGCTTTAAGCCACAGCCCGGTGGTGACCTGTCCTATAGCGTTGCCAGATGCACGATCATGGCAAACTATAACCTTAAATAAAATAAAAACTACTGAGGCTAGAGGGTTGCAATTTGATATGTTTGATGATTGGCGGGTGAATGATCAACCTACAATTTGCAGTCCTCAAGCCTCAGTAGTTTTTAAGATCTGAGGGCAGCCAGAAAAAGTGCGGACGGACAGACAAAGCCATCCCAATGTTTCCTTTTACAGAAAACTAAAACTGAAGCCAGTGATCTAGGATATGTAAGAGGGTGATCAAAGAGAGGCTAAGGTCCCTGGCCTGGTAAGGACCCCGCATCCTAGGCTAGGTTAGGTTAAGGTGATTGGGTAAGGTTGCAACCCTATCATGTAGTTTAATTTACAATGGCCCAGGGTTAGGTTGGATAGAGGATGTGTGTGGGGCAAACCACCCCATAAATGTTAAGGAGCCAGCACCCTAGGTTATGCTAGGTTTCAATAGACTCCTGTATTCACTCATTTTATGGTTCCCAACAACCAAAATCCCTTGTTCCTTCTCTGGTTCCCTTAATTGTAGGAAATAAGGGGATCCCGTACCTGGAAAATTACTAGGCTAAATTGCTGCCAAAATGCCAAAAACATTCAACACACACTAAACCAAGAGACGACCTATTTTTAACTCCAGAATATGATAAGGCCTGGGGAGTGGGGGTTAAGTTAAAAACCTACCATGATGCCCCCTCTTGCATGTAAAGTTTGTTGAAAAACAAATAACGATAAAACTCAGAGTGGGTAACAATATTCATGGTAAACTTATCTGTCACTGTAAATTTGTGATAGATTTTGCCTGGTATGCTTTCCGTATTGAGCATATTAAGGAGATTGTGGATAAAATGGAAAAGAATCCAAGGTAAAACTGTAGACTACTACCGCGCCCCTCTAGGTTCGGTAACTACCAGTTCACGCGCAAAATTGGCGCCGTGTCTAGTACCATCCCCTTGGGGACGAGCTTAAAAACACAAACCAATGACGGTAAATATCACTAACATCAACCAAAGACATAAACGTCATCAAAGCATAAATAAAAGGCGGTTAATATTCCGATCGGCGGCTGGCAGGAACCCGGCCGCGGTAGTCTCTAGTTTTACTGACTCCAACACGAGGAGCTCGAGCAGTAAAAGGTGGAAATAATAAATTAAAAATTACCTTTATTACTAGTCATTTTCCGTGGGTCTGCTAAAAATCTAAGGTAAAGCTTTACAATACTTGCGCGGCCTGATTCCCGCCAATCGTCGACCGGGACAAGTTACCGCCTTTTTTGGGGGGAGGGTCCAGGGGGGACGAAGCCGCCCCCAAACCCCCGGCCAGGTCAAGCAAGTCGCCCAAAGGTTGGTTAGGCAGGTAAGATCTGGCTACGCCAGGACCTGGATTATAGGAAATGTTAGGTCTATTTATGTATGAGGAACCTGTCCCGGTCGACGATTGGCGGGAAATAGATGATGAGCGGGAAATACGTGATTATGATGATGATGATGATAATGATTTAGTTTTTTTCAGTTGGCCATATGCCAGGACGGTGTCTGGCAATAATGCAGGCCATATTTTGCCGTCGTAATTTGCTATGCCAAACCTAATCTTCGCCATTGTGGTTCCGGTGTTCAATGAGCTGGCAATGGCCGCGAGGTGACGAGACTTCTATTCTTCAACTACCATTGGCAATTTCATGAAAACCCCGTCTAGACGATGCTAAAAACTGTCAGGTTACGTTCTCGAGTTACTTCATCATTTGCCTCACGAGGAATATAAAATAATAACGTGCAAAACCGACGTTCATTTAAAATGGTTGTACTCACCTCCGTGCGCACGCTGCCTATAGGCCTAGCCGACAGTCTATTTTGATTCTATGGTCATAACCTATTATACATTCCTTGAATAAATCCCGTCCAAATTAATCTTTCTAGAACTTAACCGACACTTTAGTTTCAGCGCAAGACTCCAAACATATACCTTGGCCACGGTAATCCGCATAAATATTGACCAAACAATCACTCAATAACGTCAACGAACACATACTAATCTGGGAGAGGGAAGTTGGGTCGTTGGGATCAAAACAGCGTTTGCAATTGAGGTTCTATTGTCTATTGGCTTTATATTAACGCTGAAAAATGTTCTGTTTAAATTGTAAGGGTTTTTTATAAGTTCTAAAAATATTAGGACAAAACTAAAAATCACTTTGCTATTAATTAAATATATACAGCATAATGTCAGCAAACCTCAGAGCCATATTTGACAATACAGTTAGCAAGGGCAACAGGTGATCATGTGACAGTTGGCTCTGGCCATCCTACTGTTATAGGTCAAAAATGGCATGGTAATTTTTTTATGGCTTTTGAATTTCGCTAAAAGCTTAAGTTAACTCGGTATTTTTATGAAAGATTTAAATGTCCGCTCTCTTTTGTTTTTTTTTCGTGTCTTTCTTCTGGCGACTATTTTAAAATCTGGTAGTATCCTAAGGGTAAGCATAGAAGCAGTTGATGTAATGTTTGATTATTTTTTATCTTAAAGATACCTCTTATTAGAGGAAAATCTGTGTACCAGTATACACATGATACAAAGATATATCTTCATGTTATCAAGTTCATTACCTATATAGTCTGGTAATATAGACACTCCTCATATCATTATAATGATGCTTAACCATTATTTAGACATTTTATTTAGGGAAATGATTATAACTGACCATGTTATTTGCTAGAATCCAAGATCAACGTTTGAACCTAAGAGGAGCAAATTTGATATGCTTTTTGTGATAGAACCGGCTGACAAAATATTTGAATCCCACCACTGGATGGATTCACCGCAAAGTTGGAAAATGTTTTCAGATTTTTTCGTGTTCGCTATATTTTTACGGTACAATCGATCACTTTGTCTCGTGTTTCGTTCTGATAAAATAGACTGACTTTGCAGTTCTCTTTCGGAACCTTGTAGTCGTCCTCAGGAATTTTAATGATGCTTAGGGCTGCGAGGATGTCACCAGAATATTCGTTAAATGAGGGTCAAGATCTAAGTGCCTTCGAGTGGAAGTCCTGTAGACCTCATTTGCAGGGACTGCAAATACAAGGAGGTTAGGTACTAATGATTCTGTGACTTTTATATCGATCCTAAATTAGTAGAGGGTTTATCATAGCAGTTTCTTGAGAGCCAGCAATGACGGAACCAAACACTCACGATCCCCACGAGAACATGTATAAATTTCGAAGTCGCGCTCAGTTTCATGGTATGAAAATTGGATAACTAAGATTATTCTTAAGCTCAAAGAAAATAATTTGGGCTTATCAACTGATTTGTAAATGAAGTCGTGATGTCACTAATATTCTGAATGCTATTGCCAAAAATTACGGAAACTATTAAACAAAATTTCGAGAGAAGTTGTCAAGATCTTTTTAAGAAAGTGTATAGAATGATGAAGATATGTATGTATGTATGTATGTATGTATGTATATATATATATATATATATATATATATATATATATATATATATATATATATATATATATATCCTTATAAATCGTATGTCATTTCCAAAGCCATGTATTGCAGAGTCGTCTTCATCGATGAGACTTAATATTCCATCCAATATATGGCAAGGCGCTTCTGTTTTTCAACGCACGGCAAACTGACTGTCCTGTCCAGAAGTACTCTGGGAAGCAGTGTCAGTCACCTCCACCAGTCGCTTCCAGCTCAGCTAATTTTAGCCACACCAAGATTTCCTACCACCCGCAATATCGTGGAAAATGTGAAGAAAGGAAAAATTGTGACTGACAAGTTTTTCATATTTCTTGTGACGAAATGCTAACATTACCAGGTGATAACAGTTCGAAGCAGATTCCATATGAACAAGGTCAGTGACGTAAGACCACATGAAGTTTGGCAATGCCTCAATTTGCTGTTTTGTACGTGGGGATAACGACGGCTCTGGAAGAAACTGGAGAGAGTAAGGCCAGTCGTTAAGCAGCATAATGAGAAAGAGTATTATATAATATATCAAAAACAGAAAGTAAGAGAGAAACAAAGCCGACGAGACGACATCAGAAGTGTAAAGCGGGATATATAAGAAACGCTGCAATCAGCTAAGCACGTGTTTCTTTTAAAAGATAACTGTATTCAGTAAGAAAAAAAAAAGACTTTTAGACTTGACATGCCATTTGCAAGGGAACCTTGACAAGGGTTTTGAATGCAAAGTAATTCAAATAGGTTTTAGTGCTGCTTTCGATTTAGTAAATCACAAAGCTCTTATTTATAAACTTCAAAATCTTGCAGTGGGTGGATAGGTTTTAGGATCACTTCAAGATTTCCTTACACATAGGTAGCAGCGAGTTGCTGTGGACGGGATCTTTAGTGAACCAAGAGCTATTGCGTCTGGAGTTCCACAGGGTAGTGTTCTTGGGCCACTGTTATTTTTAGTGTATACAAGTGATATGGTTTTTGGCCTAGAAAACAAGAATGTTCAGTATGCCGATGATGCAACACTTGTGGGTGTAGTAAAGTCTCCACTTATGAGAAATGAGGCTTCTCTCAGCCTTAATCGGGACATGGACCGGACCAGGGAGTGGTGTAGTCGGTGGGGTATGAGGCTGAACTCCAGTAAAACGAAAACACTTGATTAGCAGATCTCGTACGAATTTCCCACCCCATCCTCCCCTTCTGGTGGATGGAACTTCGCTAAATGAATCTGAAGCATTAACTATTCCAGGTGTAACTTTTGAATCACATCCAACTTTTGAGGAACATCTAATGAAAGTTTCAGCAAATACCACACGAAGGTTAGGTATTGTTCGTAAGGCCTCATACATTTATAAAAGTGATAAAATCAGTGCAACATATTTTAGGTTATTGGTCCTTCCTTTACCAGAGTGGATATCTGCTTCTGCCAGAGATTTATCTCTTAGATAGTGTTATTCGTGGTGGTAGGTTTCTGTTTCCTAATAGTAGCAGTCAAGGTTCAGACCTTGGTAGCAGTTATGACTGGGACCATCGACGGATGGTTTCTTGTTTGTTACTTTTTCATAAGTTGTATTTTAACAGAGATCTTTCACATTTACAATTGATCCCTGATCCCCATTATCTGCCTAGAGCAACCAGATTCGCTGAACAGCAACATCAATATGCAGTAAATGTGCCTCGCTGTCGAACTTGTCAGTTCCAGAGGTCCTTTATTCCTCTCACCGCTGGACTGTGGAACAGCCTCCCAGAGGATGTCTTGCAATTGGAACTTCTGAAGTTCAAGCGAAGATGCAATGCATGACTACCCTAATACTGTTCTCCTTGCATTTTAATAAATTGTATCTTTTTATTAATTTATAAGTTTATTTTTTCTTTTTTAAAAAGAGAGAGCTCTTCTTTCTGTATTTCCCATTACATCCTCTTACTTCTTCCTAATGAACATCATATTCTTTGGATGCTTGAATTTCAAGTCAATGGCCCCTTTGGTGGGCTTGTTCCATATGAATAGGTTTCATCTACTGAATAATAATAATAATAATAATAATAATAATAATAATAATAATAATAATAATAAAAGTTGCATCCTACAGAAGATCCGAATCTACAAGAGTCTGAAAGTAGTTTTCTCCGGGAACTTTCAGGGAAGCGCACTAATAGGCCGATGATCAACCCACTGGCGTAGCAGACCCTTCCCTGTAGTCTCAAGAACATTGCACTTCTCTACACGTGGGTATTCATTTCAGTTGGCCACCACAAAGCTAAGACCAGTTAAACTGCTATAATGAGCATCTCAACACCTTCAGTGAATCAACTGTGCACTAAAACGTTCTCTGCGATCTTGCAGTGGCATACGATCACATCCCACAGCAGGTAACATTCAATACCTATCCCTCCCTGGTCTGAGCCAGCCAAGTGAACCGCCTCCTGCCATCAGCTGGGACTTTAAGAACCACCAAGAAGCCCTGTCTTTCAAGACGTCCCGAAACCTAGTTACAGTTTGTAGATCAATCTGCAAACGCTTTACTTTGTAGCAACCCCAACTAGAGATAACCAGCACAGGAGAGATCTAAGCGAATTAAATTTTCAAACATGAAAACTGTATCGCTGGAATGGCCTGGTTAAAGATCCATAGTTTTAACTGTGGACAAATGGTAGCCCAAGAGAATGGCACTTTGCAATTCTAATGGGACAGACAAGAGCGCAGTTCAACCTTACTCGAAGCCACTATTTATCAAATTAAAAAAAAGAGCGGATGCATTGCCAAGGAAATTGGAATCCGGGGATTACTCTCGTCTTGAAAATGGCATTAAATCCCTGAATCTTAAGACCAAGAAACTGAAAACGGATCGCGGTACTCAGTATTATGCAGTTCAGGGGAGAGATACAACGATTATCTTGCATTCTTGCAATAGCCTTATCTCCGACTGGTATAAACGATCAAGACTCTCGAGAAGAATCAGATAACCCGATAATTGATAACATTCGATTAACTTTTGCATCGCATTACACCAGGTAATATCAGCGGTGCCGAAATGAACTGAACTAGGATAAATCCCGTGTCTGTAATGGCGCCCCTGAAGAAGATAATCTCGCAGGTTTAGCTTCTCAGTAACTTGGTACCATTGATTAAACAAGTAAAAAATGCGCCGAAGTTTCTTCGGTGCGGTCGAGTTTTCTGTGGCGTATAAGGCTGTATGACACTCTCAGCCGCGGCCCATGAAACTTTCAGCCAGCCACGACCCGGTGGTGGCCTGTGTTGTTGGAACCTATAGCGGTGCCAGACGCACGACCGTGGATAACTTTAACTTTAAATAAAATAGAAACCACTGGGGTCAGAAGGCTGCAATTTGATATGTCTGATGATTGGAGGGTGGATGATCAACATACCAATTTGCAGCCCTCTAGCCTCCTCAGTAGTTTTCAAGATCTGAGTGAGGACAGAAAAAGTGCGGACGGACAGACAAATAACCATCTCAGTCGGCTGATTTCAGTCACTATAAATACATCAATAATATTTGAGTCTGCTTTAAATGAGGCTCTTCCCCTTTCTGTACACTTCAGACATCCAGTTCGGATATAACCTAACCACTCAACCGACTCCTGCATCCACATCCTGAAAGAACTGCTGAATGGATCACAAGCCTTTCCTGTTTTCTTATGTTCTGTAGGTCTCAGAAAAGCATTGACAAAATATACTGTCTGAAACTTTTTGAAGTTTCACAAAAGAAGTAACACCTATATATTTAATTGCTGGTTCTTCTCGGAATCTTGTGTCAATGTTTTAAGTATTGCTGTAAAATCTTTAATTTCTACGGATTCCGTCAAGGTGACGCTCTCTCACCGTATCGATTGAATACGTTCACAGATGCCATGAATATTAAACAGAACTCACTCTCAAAAGGATACACTTTCAATGGAAACACAATGAGCAATCTCTTACACCGATGAGACGGTTCTGCTCTTTCCATTGATGCAAGTTTCAAGCAACTAATCGATGACCGCTGAAGGTATGCAGATGAATTTGACACAGTACACAAAGGAACCAAGATCCAGTGCGTGTCATAGCTCACGAGATGGCTTGAACACATTGAAGAGCCATGAATATTCCCCAATAAACACCGTCTATTATGCACACCTAAATTCCCACGAATGGGGCACATTATTATGGACGACCTAAAATATAAACGTGACATAGAATAAAGACGAATCAAGCTATATGATAGCAAGGTTTGGCTCCTTCTACTATAAAGCCAAAAGGTTGCTCTTCCGTTATAGGGATGACCCCTTTTGACGAGCGCAGGACCCACGTGGGTTCTGGACGAACCATACCCGAAAAACTAACTGTCTTTCATAGTGCCATTTGAGGGGCCTTACAAAAAACCCTCGCTATCATGCTGCTAGGCAGATATTGACTGAAAACCGCTTAGATAACTTGTAAAGAATTATGAAATTTAAAATGTCCAGTCTGGTCTCCCGGCTAAGACGAGGCAGCAATCCGTTTATTTGCCGTCTGAAATCGTGACGCGGGACCTAAATTCTTTGATAATGAGACTTGCATTTCCTAATATCATTTTTCTTTCCTTTTTTTATTCTACCATTAAGGATGACTCAGTGTTACGTAGTCTTCGTTGTTTCTCTCATTTTGTTCCAGCGTTATATTTAATTTATTATCATTAATATTCTTTGGTATTTATTTGTTGTGATTCTCGCTTGCCTTGTTACCTATCCCCACTAAAGGCTGTGAGACACCTATGACCTGCTGTGGATGTTCCTGCTGTTTTCAATACTGCTGTGTTCTGTTGCTCTTGGGGTTTCTTATCAATGCCAATAATGCAGTAGTAGTAGTAGTAGTAGTAGTAGTAGTAGTAAAGTCTAAGAGAATAATCAATTATATTTCTGTTTCCTTTTGTCTAGTTTATCTCCCTTGTGCAGTTATATAAGGCGTTAACTGAAATAAAATAATAATAATAATAATAATAATAATAATAATACTAATAATAATAATAATCATTCTTATCATTATTATTATTATTTTATTTTTTGGTCTATCACAGTCATCCTATTCGACTGGGTGGTTTTTATAGTGTTGGGGGGTTCCGGGTTGCATCCTACCTCCTTAGGAGTCCATCACTTTTCTCACTATATGTGCGCTGTTTTTAGTAGCACACTTTTCTGCATGAGTCCTGGAGCTACTTCGGCATCTAGTTTTTCCAGATTCCTTTTCAGGGATCTTGGGATCGTGTCTAGTGTTCCTACCATTATTATTATTATTATTATTATTATTATTATTATTATTATTATTATTATTATTATTATTATTGAATCAAATGGGAAAAGGGATGTAAACTACAGAGCCTGCTACTCTGTATGTAAAAAGTAAGTATAGCTTAGTTTTACCAGACCACTGAGCTGATTAACAGCTCTCCTAGGGCTGGCCCGAAGGATTACACTTATTTTACGTGGCTAAGAACCAATTGGTTACTTAGCAACGGGACCTACAGCTTATTGTGGAATCCGAACCACATTATAGCGAGAAATGAATTTCTATCACCAGAAATAAATTCCTCTAACTCTTCATAGAGAGAGAGAGAGAGAGAGAGAGAGAGAGAGAGAGAGAGAGAGAATCTGCCCAGTAATGATTTGCGAGTCCTTAGCCACTGTACCGTTCGGTCTTTATTACAGAGAACAGCTTTGGAAGAAAAAGTCAAATGAAAAATCAACATCGAAAAAACGAGATTCCACATCCGAGCCTCCGGAGAATGGGTTGTCTCGTTTCAAAAGACTCGTTGCGATTCAGGGGAAAAAGATGAAGGAAAGAGGAAAAACGGCTGGCCACTACAATAGACGCAGGGTCCACATTTTCCCCCGAAATTTCGTTATGAGATCCTCACTTTTTCCCCCCGTGGGTGTATCTAATCCTCATTGGCTTTAGCCAGATTTGCGTTCGAGTGATTTGCACGAACTGTGGAGTAATGAATGATGCATAAAATTTATCTTCTTCTCTTCTTTATAGTTTAGCTGTCACGAAGCTTCGTTAGGTTATTTCATTAGGTTACACTGAACAATCAGTGCCGGATTTTAACATACATCAAGCCTCCAAATCGTTCTCCGGGATGGTCCTACCACATGTAAAACTAACAGTACTGCAGTGATTCCCTGCGTTTGTAAGCATTCTGCACAAAAAAATTATATCAGAGAGAGAGAGAGAGAGAGAGAGAGAGAGAGAGAGAGGGAGAGAGAGGTGGGTGGGAGGGGAGAGTAACGGAGGAATGTTAAAGAAAGCACACAGCTAAAAAAAAAAGAAGCTGAAGTTTTCCAGGGAAGTTCTGGAATAAAAGTACGCGGTCGTCAAATTCCAGCTGCGTATCACTGCCGACTAAAATTCCAGCGAATCTATTACATTCCTGCGTGTCTGCGACGCTGCTGTTGCACCCGTGCTAAAACTCTCATGTCCATGTTGAGTGTCACCTGACAGGCAAATGACATTCCGTTATAATAGTCTTCTCATAAATCACATGACGTCTATTCCGCCATTAAAGTAGAGAGAGGGACTGGGAATCTACATTCGGACTCCATGCTGAAGATCAGGAGGGAATGGAGAGAAGGTGGTTAATGTTAATTAGATTCTTTTACTTTCGCTTGGCAAGGTGATATGGGAATGGTGCTCACCCTCTTCAGGAATACTTCGACGCTGGCGTTTGAAGTTCTTTTGGGATATTTAATCAGTGGAGTTCCTGAAAGAGATAGGATCTGAGCCCTCTCTCTCTCTCTCTCTCTCTCTCTCTCTCTCTCTCTCTCTTTTTCTCTCAGCAAGCTGGCCACGTTCCAATAACTCCCATTTTACCTCTACCAGCATAACATGTGAAATAGGTAACTCTGGTCAGTCGACTGCTTTACGTCGCAGCCAAAGTATGTGAGAATTTACGTGTGTGTGTGCCAGTGAGATATATATATATAAATATATATATATATATATATATATATATATATATATATATATATATATATATATAAATATATACAGTATATGTATATATATATATATATACATATATATATATATATATATATATATATATATATATATATATATATATATATATATATATAAGAGAGAGTTGTGAGACGTCAGTGCCTTTCCAAAATATATGGCACGATATTAATTAAAATGCAAGAAATTCGTTGAGGCAATCTTCAGATCACAGTTTGAAAGAACACTCTTAGTAAGTAAATAGCCTTCGACTGTTAAACAGTGGTATATTTGGATGTCATCAGATTGACACCTAAATCGCCAGAGGGGGGCATCTCTAGAGAAGTAGTGTTAGGCCGGATTTTCACGATCAGGTTTACCTGTCAGTTCACCCACGACCGACGCGTTGGACGGATGAACCTCCACACGTAAAGTGTAGAACTGTCAGTCGGACCGTCAACTCAAGGTCATCGCCCTCATTGCTCGCCTAGCCTTTGTTGCGGCAACACTACAGTATATGGCAGCGATGGAAACTCCGCTGACTGATAGGAGGTGGAGCTACAAAGTCTAGCTACTGCGGCAATTCACTCAAAAATAGGAAAGAAGCAAAGAGGCGTAACAGAGTATGGTTTAAATATTGCCTATTAAAGAGAGATGTCTATTCTCATACAATATTTAATGAATAGCGTTAGATTAGACATAGGGGTTGGTCCAGTAATTTATGGAATGAACCGTGAAGCCTTCTTGCACTAATAACACCCTTCTTAAAAAGGCAGGACACTGGCCTAGGCCTATACTGAATTGTCTGTATCACGTGGAAATATATATATTTTTTTATCATATGATTTGGATTCACAGCGGTCTACAAATAGCTCCGCAGGGGTTAACAATGAAAAGAATTAGGCCTGTACAAAGTTTATTCATATTCTGGTCCGAGAGGCTGAGATCTCTTCCCAGGCGAAATCCGGTGGCGAACTGTCATCCGTTCTGGCGAGTGGCGAATGGACTGACTCCGCCCACAGACTGTCGTCCACACGTAAGTTTTAACCTCAGTTTCGATGAACTGACAGATGAACTGACAGGTAAACCTAATCGTGAATACCCGGCCTTAAGGGAAAGATGCACAGTCAAAGGGCAATGGTTAAGGGAAGACTGCAGATTTGTTATTTGCGTAACTGCATTTGTCTTTCAGCATTCAAGACCAAGTTGTCCTGTTTATTAAAAATTCAATGGAGTTTCAGTAATAAACAGATACTTAACGGGTATATGATTCAGTACATTATATTTTCATAATTTTGGGATTATCAGATCTGTATACATGCGATACAGATCTATTCAGTATTTGTAAACTTGGTAATTGTTGACAGTGAAATCATTGTCGAAAGATAATATGTATATCTATTTGTCTCTCATCATCTTGAGAGATAAAGGTAATTTTCCTTTGAAATAACGAACCTTTCAATAAAACTTTTCCCTTATAATGGTGTTTACCTTACGGGAAATTGGTCCAATTCGGAGGCTTCAAGGTTAACTGTAATGGCTCCCTTATAATTTGTGTTGAGAAATAGCCTAACGTGCGTTCAAAGGTGTATATACAGAGTATATGTATATATATATATATATATATATATATATATATATATATATATATATATACACACACACAGTATATTTGCCAAATGATTGTACACTCTTCGGCACGATTGTATGCTTACGTACAATTTTTGTTCATGCTTAATATAAATTCTCGGTAAACTGCCATTCATAACTATGGAAATATCTCTCAGAGAGAGAGAGAGAGAAGAAATCATGAAAATGAAAATGACAAAGTAATTCTTTTTGGCAGCAGCGATCTAGAATTACTTATGGAATGTATTGCACACTGTTGATATTGCAAAAATATAATTCGAGGTCCAAAATGAGACGTAAGTTTTGGTGGAAAAAGAAAGCTTTCAACGTTTTAAAAATCCACTTTTGTTTAGGGGTTGAGAAGGTGGGGGGGCGGTTAGTTTCACTATCTAACCTGTATGACCTTGTCAAGAAAAGGTCTAAGTGAGATGTCTCCACAGATTTGACAAAAGACAAAAGCAAGAACCTGTCCTTCATCAAACAGAACATAAATGTACTGGCTGTACTCGGGTAGAAATACAACTGTTATGAAGCTCTTGAACTGATAATTTGACTGGGTCGCAATTTAGACACCCTCTCAAAATCAGAGTTATAAATGTAGAAAAACTGCAATTCCAGAACGGGTGTGAATTAGCTTGGGTGTGGGAGTGAAAGAGGAAGTGTGGAGTTATATTGCCTATTACAGTGCAGTCTATATTGAGCTTCGATTAAAAACCCATAATTTTGTTAACCTGTTCCTCCCTTTTCACTCTTTCCTCCCATTTATTTCTTTACAGTAGTTGCCATTATTATTGATTAGCGTCATTCACCTAATGATAATTAACCTTACTGAATAAAGTAGAATACAGAATTTAGGCCAAAGGCCAAGCCCCCAAAGGCCAAAAGCACTGGGACCTATGAGGTCATTCAGTGCTGTAAACGAAATTGTCGGTACAAAGGTTTGAAAGGTGTAACAGGAGGAAAACCTCACAGTTGCACTGTAAAACAATCGTTAGGAGAGGGTGGAAAGTAAGATCAAAGACAGAGAGTATGAACGCAGGTACAGTTAAAGGAATGAAAGAGGTTGCAGCTAGGGGCCATAGAAGGGACGCTGCAAAGACCCTTAAGTAATGCCTACAGTGCACCATGTGAGGTGTACTGACGACACTAATCCCTACGGGGAATTGACCTTACGTTACTGCAGGCAGCAAGAAATAGCCAACCTCTTATATGAAATACTGAGAACAGAAAAGTTAACAACCTTTGCAGGAAACCTCAGCCATTCGCACGCATAACAGTTGACCTAAATTCCATGTCCTAAATCTCGTTTGTACGAATAATACGTCCACCCTAGATTAGTCTCATTTGTGGAAGCCCTGATCACGATGACTTTCCTGTGGAGAGTCCCGGAGAGAGAAGGAGCAGTGCGCTTGAAGAAGACCTTTTGCTTTCTGAGCTGGAAAGTGCAACAGCGGAGCTCAGAGCTTCAAAAGCTCTTCAAAGCTATCAGTGGATGTGTAATGGAGAGAAGTGGGACCCTGGCCAAAATTCACAAAGACCAAAAAGGCCTTTGAACGACAATGCGCAATTTGAACTGTGCTCAACGGAATGAAATACTACATTCCGTTAGGAAATCAAATCCATGGTTGCTGGAGCAAAATGTATTTTCATCTTTATTATTTACTCTCTTTCTCGATTTGTTGGCTGATTTGTACAAATACAGGGCATCCTAAGTTTCTGCTTAAGTTCATGCTATAGACCCCGCATTCTAGGCCACATCTTTTCATAGAACGAGGTCTAATAATGTAGACTGCCAAATTTGCATTACATTTGGCATGCAGAATATAATAATAAGTGAGATTTATCAACACATTCGTGACAGCGTGAAGCTAGAAGAAACCCGAAATAAAACACTCAGACGCCATTCTCCTCTCTGTATCTGCCCTGATTTGCGTTGTTTTGTCATTTATTCTTAATCTTGTTTATTGCTCTGTTTATTGCTCTGTCTACTTTTTATTTTATGTATCTTCTGTGACTTCGAATTTTTATTTTTATTTTGTAAAGATAATTTTATTTTTATTTTCTGTTTTATAACTCTACAAGGAATGTTGCTTTATTTTTAACAGCCCTGAAGTTGTAGTTATATGAAAAATTACTGAACGTTAAGATAAAGACAGCTTTTACTTCTGTGTGTCCTCGTCCCTTTGTGACGATTGGTTTTATATATATATATATATATATATATATATATATATATATATATATATATATATATATATATATATATATATATATATATAAAAGAAAAGTTAAGTATACTTATCTGAATCAGACCACTGAGCTGATTAACACACACACACACACACACACACACACACACACACATATATATATATATATATATATATATATATATATATATATATATATATATATATATATATAATGTGTGTATATATGTATATATATGTTGTCATAAACTGGGTCCTTGGTGCAGGAGGAATTGGAACAATTTATTATTATACACTGCCTTCGTACCAAGGGGGGCCCGAGTTTATGAATAAAAGGATAACTACTAAAAACTCACCTTAGAATCTTCCTGGATTTACGTAAATAATTAAGGTCGCCATTTGGAGTTCTTTTACAATTAAAAGGGGTTTATTTACAGAGAATGGGGCAAATATGCGAGACCAGGAAAAATGCAACAATTTACAGATCCCTAATTTACACACCATAAATCAGTAATGCAGTAATTTACAAATAAGCAATATAAATATGAGGGGCCACAGATACAACAATCCTCGTTATAACAAATGACTCTGTTATGTTAAAAATGCATCAATTCACAGACAGTAATACATTGGAAGGGGTGAACTCCAGGGTAATGGCAATCAGTTAATTAAGATGGTTTCTGTGTGGGCAACGGATTCTTGCGATCAGGCTGCGACCAGGAATGGTTGCAAAATTTAGATGGCAGTCAGAACTAGTGGGGCATAGATTTGCAGACTGGACAGGATAGGATGGCTCCTGTAAGAGAGGTCAGGAGTTAGTACAAACACGGAAGAGAAAGGAAATCTCCCCTGCTATTAATTAATCAATAAATCTCCGCATGGGGGAGGAATCAAACACTTACATCACTTAAACTAATTTGCCCTTAATTTGCATGATGGAGGGGATATTTGAATACTTATCACTGAATCATATTAGGTTGATTTCAAAGCAAGTCATGGGGTGATTCACGGCTGCTCGAAGTATTGTGACTTAACAAAGGGACTGCTTTTTGTTGGAGGAAGAAAATTGAAGTTTGAAGGAATGTAAAAATCAAGGAATTTCAGGGGGGAAGGAAAGGGCTGGCTTATAGACTAATTGCAGGTGAACATACCTGGGTTGGTAAATGTGTGCGCTGAACATATACGCCATGGCCGTGTACCGGAGTTAGTTCTCGCCAGAGTAAAAGACACCGAGCGTGTTGCTCGACTTAGTGGTAGCTGCGGAGTGCGTTCCTGGGGAAACAGAGCACGTATTCCATTTGTTGTTTGGTTCAAAGCCTCAGCCTATGTCTTTACCTGTGAAGAGTCATACAGCCAGCAAAAGAGTGAAGAAAAAAAAAAGGTCTTAAGATTAAGTACTTAGAGGTTAAGTTCCTATCTCTCTCACAGCCTGGCTACGTCCCCATGCCCATAATGGCCTAGCAACTCCCATATCGCATGATGGGGGTGAAAGGGGGTCACTATTGTCCACCCCAGGTCAGCTGGGATGGGAGGCTATCCCTACATGAGTGAAAAAACAGGCGCTAACCGGTTTGCTCTAGTTCAAAATACGCTTGGTCCTATCTCGCCCGCCATGTTTTCTTGGCCCTACAGTCCAATGAAGGGTGCAAGTGCTTCACGGAATAAATTACTCGCTGGCTGCTAGATAAGGAAGGGATAAATTCTTACGAATATATATATATATATATATATATATATATATATATATATATATATATATATATATATGTTACGATAAATATGCGAAATCCATGGGGAATTTGTGAAATGAGCAACTTGCTTAGGAACATTTGATTCCAAGGGCTAGTACTAAACACAGTGAAACAGTGATTGTGTTTAGTACTAGACCCTAGGGGATCAAATGTCCCTAAGTGCATTTGATTCCCCAGGGGCTAGTACTAAACACGGCGAAACACATTTGACACCCCAGGAGCTAGTACTAAACATGGCAAAACAGTGTAGATGAATCACTGTTTCGCCGTGTTTAGTACTAGCCCACAGGGATCAAATGTTTCTAAGCGAACTGGTCATTTCACAAATTCCCTAGGGATTTCGTGAAATCCCTTATTTCACAATCTTACTGTAACATCTATATATATATATATATATATATATATATATATATATATATATATATATATATGTGTGTGTGTGTGTGTGTGTGTGTGTGTGTGTGTGTGTGTGTGTGTGTGTGTGTGTGTGTATCACTGCTTTACATGGTAGGCTATATATCAATTCTAATGTCGGCAATTAAATAAAAAAAATAGGTGGCAGTCTTCAAGCGTCTGAATTCACATCCCAAGTGTTACCACAACGCATTACTGGCCACGGTTTATAAGAAAGCTTTTTCTCCTACTCAGAAGTCATTGTCAAGTACGTGCTTATCTGTTGTTGACCTCAAGCATACTTGATCGAAATCTCTCTTGCATGCCAATGTAGATTACAGTGCAAAACACAACGACAATGTTATCTATACTGCCTGGATTTTTCCATGAGATTTAGAAGCAATTTGTAATGTCATCTCTGTTGGCACGCACGAGAATTCTCTAAAAAAGTATGCTTGAGGCACACACTGGGTAGTCATACACATGGGATGAGTGGTGGAAAATCATTCATTTTGGCCCGGCTTATGATTATTATTATTAAAATAGTCAGCTCTATTCATAGGATTAGGATGAAATACCAGGTCTAGGCCATAGGCCTAACACTGGGACCAAATAGGTCATTCGCGTGATGATGAATGAATGAAAATGAAATCTAAAAGATAAAAACTGTACAAGGCATATGACACTGGAACACATGCACACATTAAATACATTCGCTCATGTTTCCATACATACAAATAAAAAAATAAAATAAAATTCAGGGTAAGTTAAGTAACATTTTTAAATTTCGTTTTTTTAAATTCATTAAACGCCTTATGGGCTTCGGTATTTTCATTATTTACTTATTTATTTTTATATTTTATCTATTAAGCTACAGTTCTTCATGCCCTGCTTAGTCGGCGATGCTGTATGCGTCTAACTTCTAGTATCTGGGGTGTGAGGACAAACTACTTGGGTGCCAAGGAAGTGAGGAGAAAGATTATATGTCTTACACTTCCCTTGGATAACTTCAAAACGTCAGTTTGAACGTCCTTTGCATCTCTGCTGGGCATAAGTCTAGAGAAACACACCAGGGTTCACATAACCTTCACTCCTTCTCACCTAGATCAGCCATTTCTCATACCTGACTTTCCCAGAGGCATCCGCAGGCTAACAGTTTTACAGTCTGGGGACCAAGCGATGGCAGTGATATCAAGTGGGCTGTTTAAGAATTCGAAAAATCATGAGAAAATTTCCCATAAGCCTTCAAAAATTTCCCATTTCAGACATTACATATATCATTACACAGTGAGGCTGTAGTTGCTTACTCGCCTCTGTACTTATTATTAAACAATATTCAGTGGCTGTTAAACATTTCAGATTAATAATTTTACAGAAGTGGTATTATGTTATATATATATATATATATATATATATATATATATATATATATATATATATATATATATATATATATATATATATTTATACATATGTGTGTGTGTTTATGGAAACCATACTGAAAAATGATTTTATTCAGATTCATTACCTTGACATCAATTTACAAACACTGCAGATAGTGGTCAAAAACATAGAGAAAGGTGCATTCTCTCTCTCTCTCTCTCTCTCTCTCTCTCTCTCTCTCTCTCTCTCTCTCTCTCTCTCAGCACCGATTTGAATTTCCCAAATCTGGGAAATTTTCTCAATGTTTGTAAAGACTGGACTTATGATTTTACTGCTTTTGGACATTTTCTAGGGCCAGGTCCAACGATACAGGGTCCTGATGAACGAAAGTAAACTCGGGGGAGTGATCTGCCTGGGAGGTGGTGTGATGTCACTAATTACCAGGTTGGTTCTTGGTTCCTAAGCGCTCACTCACTCCACAAGTTAAGTGTATCTTAGTTTAACCAGACCACTGAGCTGATTAATAGCTCTCCTAGGGCTGGCCCGAGGGGTTACCGAACCACATTATAGCGAGAAATGAATTTCTATCACCAGAAACAAATTCACTCCACAGACACAGCTGGGGGCACACTGTTACACTATTCGTGTGAGTTGCAGAGGGTACAGTTTTACTTTACAGCTTTTTTCTTTCATACTGTTATAACATTATTTAAACTGACACTGAATATCTTTAGTTTTACTTTATTTAATAGTACATCAGACTGTTTATCTTAATCTTTCACCATTACCCTTTTCTGCAAAAGAACCCCAAAAATTTACAGATGTTTCTGATTATTACCAAATATTGTCAATAATTTGTACTTTACTTTAACCTCCCCCCCTTTCATTTTTTTTCTGTTTTACTGACTTTTCATCCCAAACTGTGGAAGATATTTTGAATGTATATACTCATAACAAGTAAAAAATGCGCCGGAGTTTCTTCGGCGCGTTCGAGTTTTCTGTGCAGCCGCTACAGCGTATAATCAAGGCCACCAAATTGATCTATCTTTCGGTGGTCTCAGTATAATACTGTATGAACCGCGGCCAAAGGAACTTTAACCACGGCCCAGTGGTGGCCTACCCTATATCGTTGCCAGAAGCACGATTAGGGCTAACTTTCACCTTGAATAAAAATAAAAACTACTGAGAATATGGCGCTGAAATTTGGTATGTTTGATGACTGGAGGGTGGACGATCAAGATACCAATTTGCAACCCTCTAGCCTCAGTAGTTTTTGAGATCTGAGGGCGGACAGAAAAGTACGGACGGAAAAAAGTGCGGATGGACTGACAACCCCAAAGTTTTCTTTTGCAGAAGACTAAAAAAGTTACTTCCATAACTGTGGGAGATTTCTGCATTTGACACAATAACTTCTAGTTTAAAATTAACACGACTTTTCAGCATTATGAGGAAAATGAATAATTACTGTATACAAGAAATGATGTAGAATAAAAATATATACAATCTATACCCAAATCACTGGAAAACATCTGTTAGGTAGCAATACTCATCTGGTGTGGATTTAAATTTCCTTCAATGTCAAAGAACATCTATGTGAGTTTCTGTTCAAGTAGATATACGCATGTATGCATACAGAGTTTGTTTCACGCAAATACACTAAATACCATAACGCCTACAGAAATATACGCGCTTGATATACTTATGCATACACTGTAAGCCTTGCATAATAGATTTACCACTAGCCGCAGTTTTTGCAATTTGCCATGTTCCTTTGCGAAGTCATTTTCCTATTCAAAATTCGCCGTCTAAAAAGTACGAGGCAAGAAACAAGTAAAAAATAACATAACGGAAAAAAATGAAAATATTCCCAATATAAGATCATTTTTATAGCGCCTTTGCTGGGCTTCAGACTCTTTTTTTTCACTATGATAGCACGTAAACACGTTTCCACGGCATGTAATTGTTCTAAAAATTTCTTGGGTCTAGCCACGTCTTTTCTCCTGTTGGTGAATACGATCCAGCAAACCCACACTCAGGAATGTATTGACAAAGAACCTCCAAAACACCAGCCCACCCCCTTCCCCCTTCGTCTTAAACTATCCCAAATCCAATGTGAATGCGCAGTCATTTTCCGCAATTCTCGGTAAGGATTGTGATATAGAGCAATTATATATATCTCTATGTGGAAGACGGGCCTCATTATAAAGTATATGTAAGTACTGATAATATATTCGAATAAATATGATCATATACATACATATTTCTAGGTATGAAATGCTTTTTAGACTTATTTATTTTTAGTTTTCTGTCCGAATTTATTACGGCGTCAATAACCTCGATGTTGCAACGCCAGTTTGAATAGACGTAATCAATCACCCAATTCTCCCCGGTCACAATCCCAGACGTCTGATAAGCAAAACGATACTGGTGATAGGCCTAATTTTTGCTGGAGAAGAAAAAAACAAGCAGCCGAAACGTTATCGCCGTAGTAGTTGTCACAGCGCGCCATCTTTTCCCGGGGAATGCGATCTTACCCGATGCTTCTTAGAAGCCAGTGAATGGTGAGTGATGATCACGTGCTCTCGTTTGTGACAGAGACTAATAAAGAAACGTTGCAGAGCCCCCTGATTAAGCCTGTATGTTATTATATATGAAATAATGACTCTTCATTTTACCGTGTCAAGCAATTTAAGCATGGGCTTGAAAGATATGACCAGGATTTCTGAAACTTTTTTTTTTTATTGAGCATAATTGAATTTCCATGAGTCGAGTTATCTTGCGAAGTGTCCGGTAAAAAAAATCATGTGGAAATTAAAATATTTGTAGTGTTCTGGTGTGTACCTGAAATAAGCCCAATTTCCTGGCATAGATAGTAATGCTCATGAAATTTATAAGAATGTCTGTAATGTTACTTTAAACTGACTTGCAGTTTGGCCTCGTTTTTTTGTGACTAGTTCTCTTATTACATTCTTTGCTGGTCTGTTATTCAAATAATTAATTTCCGACGCTATAAATCCAGGGTCTAAACAATTATTATCAGCTTGACAAGATGCAGAGCATCAACAAAGACAAAAATATGCTGTTAGACTCTGCTGCGATTATAAACGAGGCCTTATCCATACTAACGCCCAGCTGCCCATTGTATTATATTGCAACGTTTGCCACCAGAACACTTTATCCCTCTATCGTAATTATGTCACAAGGAATGGAAATCATCATGCAATAATAAAATAGCAGAACAGAAGTAATCTTGATATGTCACAAATATAAAAGACCTAATATTTTCCTACTAGACCCATGTGTAGTATGTAAACAAATGAAAAGTTTGGCTGGGCCGAGCACCGTTGTGGGTTAGATGAAAGCATCTGTCATTATAATTTGGGATGCGCAGGAAGTCAAGAGTTTTGTGCTTTCCGCGGGTTCACTGGGTATTCAATGGACCTGAGTCCAAAGTATGCGCCCTGTACTCTTCCTCGGCTACCATGACTATACTACGACTCTGGGACTGGTCACTGGACCGATTGAGGAGGGAGGTCTAGCCCTCTAATCGCTATCGCCATGCGAATAAGAAGTGATTGTGATCTCAGCTGCTTGAGCACCACTCGCACGGGTCTTCAGTTGATTCTGTTCTCAGTTCGAGACTAGACAATGGCGATGGAATATTCATCGGAAGAGGAAAACCTTCTAGAGAACGTAGCAGAGCACCCTTCCCTTTCTAACACAGCTTCTCTAGAGATACTTGACCAGAATGTGAAAGGCACTGACTGGGAAGATGCCACAGGGGAAGCGATGGCTGCTCAGGTAGGCCATAAAAAAATTCAGTGTACAGCATTTTAATCTGTTTGTTGTAGCACTGGCACTATGTCTTTGGGTCACATACACGCTGTTAAACTGTCAGTTGAACTGGCAGTTATGTGAACTGCTGTTCAAAGCCTTCCCTCAAACTTTCAGTTAGGCCTGCAAGTGCGGTCACAGTTCTTGTCGTATATGAGGAAAGCCAGGCCATGGCAATTCTTCTAGTGCCCTAAGACACAAATATTCCCCTGTTTAGTAGTCAGCAGCTGACCAACATCTTTAATTTTGAGACAAAAACTTGAGTTTTAATAAATTTCTTAAACCTAATCTTCATGTTAATCTTTGGCACAGTCGTTCAGTTAGCTCATTGCTGATGTTGTATGAGACATTGAAACTTTTGCATTCAGATCTTCCCAAAATACCATCAGTCACGTAGTAATAGATATGCGGTTAATTCTAGATCTTTCCTTTTCTTACGTGAGGTTTAGTACCACACAGTTTTCTAGAAGTTTTATTCCTGTTGTAACCAAATTGTGCAATGAGCTTCTGTCCTGTATTAAACCTTGCGTATTATATTGCGTATTATAAGCTCTGCTTATCACTGGTGCATCGTGGGCTGTTGCGGTTTGGGGATTGGAGAAGCCCCGCCTATTTTGTAGCAAGGTGTAACAGCACCATAGCCGTTAAAGCCAACGTTTAGCCATCTGTATTCTTAACCCTCTACCTCGGGTGCACCACGTAATAGCTTCCTTAATCCTTTGGCTGAATTTGAAACTTCAGAAGTTCAAACCTGGAGCAAGTACGTTTTTTGTTGAGCAGCTTGACGTGAGTCTCTCTTTAAAATTTATTTGTGATTTTTTTTATTTTTACTTTATTTATCTTATCTGCTGGTATTTAGCTTATTTGTTTTTCTTTGTATTTATTCTTTACTTCTCAACTTGTAAAATAGACGAAATTGGACTTCAGTTAACTGAAATGCCTTAGGTACACCTGAGCTTCCAATGAGATCGGCCGAAGAAAACGGCAATTATGTTATGTTGCCTGAGATGTAAGATTATATTGTAATATTGGACTGTCAGTTATGAACGTCGAGATATTTCCCAGTCACGTCATCAACTTGGAATGTTACAGATTCATTTGAATTTCAGTGATCATTGAAACACGACAAGAATCATTGGCAACCTTCGTGAATTTTGTTTCATGGTTATATGAAAGTATGTTTTTTTTCTTTCTCTTCATCTCTTTCCTTGTCTTTTACTTAGATGGTTGTTTGTAGGTCTGTGCTAAGCTCTCTCTCTCTCTCTCTCTCTCTCTCTCTCTCTCTCTCTCTCTCTCTCTCTCTACTAGGGCTAGAGTTTGCGATGCAGTGAATTTTAGTAATAATAACATGTTTATCACAAAGATTGACTGATTTCATTTAAAGAGAGGGAATGAAAGAAGCCAACGAAGGTTTGCCACAGCGGAGCATAAATCATTCTCCTCCTATTATAAGTCTATATATCGAAACTGCAAAGTCATCGTCAGTTCGCCCGCGGTTAGAAAAAACAGATTCAAGTATCGGGTCTCTGTCCCTGTTACGTCATCAAGGTCCCTGAGGACCCTCGAGTGAATTCTGGAATTATTGTTGCACTGCTAACATTTAGATCCCCAGTATTACGTGTACACACATAAACGCATGGACATATATATACTGTATATATACATTTCTGACTCACATCAGGATCGAACCCAGGTCGTTCAATTGAAAGACAAGACCGCTGCCAACCAAGCCACACGAGTAGGGAAGTTGGGGAAAACAGGCTGATATGCGAGGCAGTTAGAATGCCCAGGGAAAGCCTTGGGTACTGTGGTACTTAGGTTCCAATGTCCTTTAAGACTCGTGTGGCTTGTTTGGCAGCGGTCTCGTCTCTCAATTGAAAGAACTGGGTTCGATTCTGATGTGAGTCAGAAATTTATTTCTGTTCCAGACCTAATTGTGTTGATTATGTATATATATATATGTATATATATATATATATATATCTTGATAGCCCAGTGGTAACGTCGACTGGAGTTGCTGGGTAAGTGCTGTGTCAAGGGATAGCGACCCGGCAGTACCAATCCATTTATCTCTTATAAATTCTCCTTCGGTGATAATTCTCCATCGGAGATATTATTCCCGAGGTAGCGTGAATTTGATATTAAGCGACATTTGTAGCTTCATGATTATATATATACTGTATATATATATAATGAAGTTATAGTAAAATCGATTCTGAACGGTATTTGTGCCTTAATATTTATAAATATAAAAGAGTCATGCCTTTATAAGCGACAAAAATTCATAATTAACCAAATGTCTTGTGTGTGTTTATATATATATATATATATATATATATATATATATATATATATATATATATATATATGTGTGTGTGTGTGTGTGTGTGTATATATATATATATGTGAATTAGTTTTTTAGACAGATTTTTTAAGACTAAGCGCCCAAACGTCTATAAAAGAGAAACAAAATTAAAAATCAGCTTTTTCTCAAATAACCTGCAAATAATGGAAGCCTTTGTTTGATACCCCATTGTCATGCAAAATCTGGGAAATTCTAAATGAGGATTAAACGGAGCACTGTCGACAAAAGGAGATGTAGAAAAAATAAACGACCACAAACCGAATTTTCTTTGAAAACAGACCGTGTGTCTGTTGTAGCGGCCAGCAGTTTTTCTGCTTCTTCTATTCATCAATCGTTTTTCTGCTTCCTCTATTCATCAATTGCAACAGTCTTTTGAAACAAGCACCCCATTCTCCCGAGGCCGGATGTGGTCTCTCATTTTTAGGGTGTTGATTTTTCATCTGACTTTTCCAAAAGCTGTTCTCGCCATAATGAACAAGTAGAAAATGCGTCGAATTTTCTTCGGCGCAATCGAGTTTTCTGTATAGCGTACAATGCTGTATGAAACTTTCACCCACGACCCATGAAACTCGTAGCTGCGGACCATGAAACTCAGCCGCGGTCCGGTGGTGGCCTCAGCCACGGCCTAAGAAACTCTTAGCCGCAGCCTATGAACTCAGTGGTCTGTGTTGTTGGTACCTACACCAGAAGTACGATTATAGCTAACTTTAACCTTAAATGAAATAAAAGCTACTGAGGGGGCTAGAGGGCTGCGATTTGGTATGTTTGATGACAGGAGGGTGGATGATCAACATACCAATTTGCAGCCCTCTAGCCTCCTCAGTAGTTTTTAAGATCTGACGGCGGACAGAAAAAGAGTGGACGGACAGACAAAAAGCCATCTCAGTACTTTTCTTTGACAGAAAACTAAAATCC
The DNA here is from genome assembly GCF_040412425.1 of Macrobrachium rosenbergii. Lineage (NCBI taxonomy): Eukaryota > Metazoa > Arthropoda > Malacostraca > Decapoda > Palaemonidae > Macrobrachium > Macrobrachium rosenbergii. Next base: position 2,061,724 of record NC_089780.1, on the reverse strand, counting down.
ATTGGTATTGTATCTAGGGGCTGTTAAGCTATAAAGGGGAGAACTCACCCTATCTTATCTCACTATTCTGATATTGACTAACATTCACTAATATACAAAACCATAAAGATGTATTAATGCAGAAAAAAGTACGAAGAGTGATTACACTTTTGATCGCGTGAAAGAAACCATTGTAATACGAACTAGTGCACGTCTTATCGTGGTCATTCCTTTAGACGTGGAAGCATACATAACAGAGAGAGAGAGAGAGAGAGAATTTGAGGTGCATAACAGAAATGTGATTCCAGTAACGAGTTCGAGGCATCCATGGCGAAAGCACAATTTTTTTTTTTTCAGCTGTTGCCGCCGTGGTGGTGCAGTGGTATATGATTCTCGGCTACTAGTCAGTTCCTCTTTGGACCGGTCGATATCGTTCTCGGCTAGTACTGTGCTGGGGCCGCGTTCGATTCTTCGGCCGGCCAATGAAGAATTAGAGGAATTTATTTCTGGTGATAGAAATTCATTTCTCGCCATAATGTGGTTCGGATTCCACAATAAGCTGTAGGTCCCGTTGCTAGGTAACCAATTGGTTCTTAGCCACGTAAAATAAGTCTAATCCTTCGGGCCAGCCCTCTCTAGGAGAGCTGTTAATCAGCTCTGTGGTCTGGTTAAACTAAGGTATACTTAACTTTTTTAACTTCAACTACTAGTCGAGAGGGCCGGAGTTCAAATCCCGCCGCTCACGGATGGCACGGATTGCGCCACTGCTCAAATCCTGGCAGCTTTCAACCCAGTGGTAGGAAAAAACAGAGAGGTTCAGTAGGAGAATAGTTACCAGCCCTCCCTCGGGCTGGGAAGCTGAACAGTGGGTCCTAGCGACACACTGGCCACGTGTCATAGGCATTGATGAAACCTGTCCCCCACTGGCTGTTGATATCCAGCTACCCAGCTTTGCCTAACTATCCAATATATGTGGGCGTGGGCGGTTGGAAGAGAGCTCAGCAAGTATTGTCGCCTGTCTGCGCACCGGGAGGGCGGAGGGGAGAAGATTTGGCGCCGATGGAAAACTACTAAAACCTGTTTCAGTACTGCTGTCGACTAAGCAGTTACACTCGTGAATTTTAGTCTTACGTGTTGCTGAGGACAAGCAGCTATATTGTACGAAAGCCAAACTTCAAAAAATAAGGTTCTTTTTTAACGTTTCGATCGCTCATCTATAATCTACGAAGCGCTTGTAGCAGGTTAAAAAGTATACCGTAGTTTTACCAGACCGCTGAACTGATTACATCTCTCCTAGGGCTGGCCCGAAGGATTAGGCTTATTTTACGCGGCTAAGAACCAACTGGTTACCTAGCAACGGGACCTACAGCTTATTGTGGAATCCGAACCAGATTATAGCGAGAAATTAATTTCTATCACCAGAAATAAATTCCTGATATCACCATGTGGCAGGGTGCCATTTTTCGATATTATATCCCGTCAAACTAAACACTAAAAACTGCAAGCTTTCCACTATTTCTACTATAATATTTGAATTAATTTTTCCCGAATCCCACCAGATTTGCTTTTTCCCAAATGGGAAACAACCCAGATATAGTAACCAGAAATGCTAAGATTTCAGTGAGCAATCCAGACTTGTCACTCATCTGTTTGCGTGCTTGCTTCGATTTTTATTTCGACTTTAGGGCGAAAATTACGGGAAATAGAGTTTACTTATAATTTTGACACAAATTATATATATTTGAGAATGATTCACATAATAGCACATTTCGACAGAATAAGCTGCATTTCATTGTAGCACAACGAAAAAGTAAGAAAATGCTTCAGTTGCCAGTTAGCGTGTTCAGAACCAAGCTCAGAACGTTATGTTTTTGAGCCATGTATTTTATTTGACTCATTTACGACGTTCGATATATCAAACGTTGTTATGAGATGGATAAAATATTCATCACTTCTGTAAACACCATATATATATATATAATATATATATATATATATATATATATATATATATATATATATATATATATATATATATATTGCTAAAGGAGTCAACTCTCTCAAGACAACTCCCCTTGCAAGAACTGAGTAAAAGTCATATTGTAATTAAATTCATTTCTGCAACACACTGACAGTCGGCGTGGAATTGCCGCTCCTATCTCATTCTGATTTTCCCTTGGTGCTTTAATCCCCTCTTGATCACGTGACTGCAATAAACCTTCTTATTCAAGATTACTGGCCCCACCTCAGATGATCCCGAGTGGCCCCAATCACAGATTACCAGCCAACACTCACTAATAGGAGGAAGTCAGGGTCTTCTAACTGCATTCAACCGGCTAGCCTCTACCCAGAGAGAAAGCAGACCCAGAAAGCCTCTGGAGTCAAAAGCCGGTAATCCCCGGAGTTGACAAAAACCCCCGCATCGTAGAAATTGGAGAGAGACCCAGAGCGACACCGAACGAGTCACACCTCTCGATTACCCGCGCCTTCAGAGCTTCCCTCTGTGGCTGAATGCCCAGCCCCAGTATCTTAAATCCAGTGCCAAT
>NC_089780.1:2034199-2051699 GCF_040412425.1 Macrobrachium rosenbergii | reverse complement strand
CATACTGATTTTAAAAAATTCGTGAAGATACGTCGCTAATATCGAGTTAACGAAATGGGAACAATCGCATTATCGTAGTACTAACAATTGTTTCCGTAGGCAGATCGCACTTCATCCATCCTGTCATTTCATATTGGGGAAAATCCTTCAAATCTTATCAAGGTTTCCGGAGAAGGATCTTAAATATCCATCGCCAAGTAATTCAGTGACAAGCATAAAAATAAAATTGTTCTGACATAAGATACGCTTTCTGGTAAGAAAATCTTGCTGGGCTGAGCCAAAGTTTGATTGTCAATCGTTTCGTAATGCACAAAGATGATAAGCAGTTTGGTACTGTGTAATATAAAGAGAATAAATAACTTATATACTGGATAATAGTACGTCTATTTTCATGACCATTTTTCTTCTTTTTGTCGACTTGTCAAACCATAAGTCTCTCTCTCTCTCTCTCTCTCTCTCTCTCTCTCTCTCTCTCTCTCTCTCTCTCTCTCTCTCTCTCTCTCTCGATTGAACTGTTCATCGGTGGTCCAGGTTAGAATCCTTGGCGGAGCAGAAGCAGTTATCTTATGTGATTCTCTTTGGGAGTAAGTTATTCCCAAGGCATTGTGAATATTAAACGATGCTTGTGGCTTGATATTTGTGAATATGAAAAGTCACGCGTGTGCAAATGACAAAAAATTGTGTATGTTTATACCTATCTGCATATACAGATGAATTTTTGTCACTCGCACACACACATATACATTCACGCTTGAATATATATATATATATATATATATATGTGTGTGTGTGTGTGTGTGTGTGTGTATATGTATAATATATAAATATACATTATGTATATGTATATATACACATTATATACATTATATACACATATACTGTATATATAATGTATATATAAATATATGCATTATATATATTATGCGTATATGTATATATATATATATACATATTATATATATGTGTGTGCTTGCTTCTGTGTGTATGAACTATTGTCGCAATACATCTTGACATTTTTGATATTCGCAGATAATAAGCCACAAATATCGTTTAATATCTATTAAACTTTACTTCGGGAATACCTTACACCCAAGGGTAATTATGATTAATAAGTGCTTCGTCACCCGTGGGATCTGAACGGCTGCCTGTTATAGAAACGACGATGCACAGTGACTTTGACCACAGAGCCGGTTCGAATCCCATTGATGATTAAGCACTTATCATTCATAATTACCCTTTGGTATAAGCTACTCTTGAAGTAAACTTAACTGAATATTATTTGGATATATATATATATATATATATATATATATATATATATATATATATATATATATTTAACATATACATATACACATATATATATACACACACACACATATATATATATATGTGTGTGTGTATATGTATATGTTAAATGGCTCTATCCCCAGGTCCAATAAGGCCATCTTTTATTGCTGCATCTGTTTTAAGAACAGAATCAATCATCTTACTTTTCCTAAGACGTCTCTGGTAGCAGTGCAGCGGCTCAACCTGGGTCAGCAGATTCCTTCCCCCTCGTCGACTCCTCTCCCTGAACCTGTTCTTAAACAAAGACCCACTGGAATTGAACACTGAAGTACAAAACTAGACTTTATTTGCAAATTTAACGAAAGTGATTCAGCAAAAGCTGTGATCCAGAAATGGAGTGAATTCCACCCCCTACAAATGGAAATCATCACTAGAGGAAATTCTGGTACACAAAATATTATTCTAAACTAACACCCTGGTCGCCAAATAAAGTAATAAGGTCATAATTATTCTAGGCCACGATAAATGTCATATAGTACGGTAAAGAGTAAACATCACTCCCAAATATTCGTCCTCTCAGGACGAAACCAGAACTCCTGTTGAAAGAAACATATCAATAAATTAAAACCTGAAATGGTGTTAAAACCCATGAATATTCAAAACAGAAAAATGCACAACGAAAATGGAACAGGAAATTGCATAAGGGAGACATAGCGAGGTTTCACAGCAGCACTACTAGGTCTTTCCAAAAACAACGTCTGTAAAAAGATAAGAGTTCATGATTCATGGTACTCACTTTCTATGGCGACAAGTAACAGATTTTCCAGTGGCGATTTTCCAACACTTCACCACTAACCAAAACAGACCCAGTCCCTTAAAGAAGTCCCCCTGCAAGAGTCTATCCTCCGGTTCATATACTATTTGTGAGTGCAACACACATACGCACTCACACAGTCATCTCTTCCGGAAATGTGACGACCTCGGGTCAATGTTCGATCACGCTGTCTCCATGGACTTAACTCATGATTAAACAGCTCTCTGTATCCAGCTGAGGAAACTTCCACTGTCAACACAAATGCACCTGCAGCAGAAGCGCCACTGACAGGTCAGCACACAGTTCTTCTAAAGTCACCCAAGGCTTAATATATATGTATATGTATCATGTCTGTTATATATATATATATATATATATAATCTATGTATATAGATTGTTTATATACATAATGTATATACAACACGAACACCAGAATGATGTATAAAATTCTTCCAGCTCCAACCTGTCACTCCTGGGAACTTTTTTCTTCTGTAGCCTAGTTCAGACGGAAAAAGTCGTTTTATTCCAACCACATGATCCTGCTGGGATACGTCTTGAGATCTTGACAGTTCCCAAATAATGTAACGTAGTTCTGACGCGCATCGCATTACAATCTACAAGTTCAGTAAAGATTGACAGATAGCCAAAAATCCACTTCAGAAGGCTGGCTACCTGCTGGTCAGCCTTCCTCGCCGTGGCTCTCTGTTTCGACTTAATTGACTGATACGCATTGATACCCAGTGTTAGGACAGGGGGAAAACTGGTCTGTCATCTGCGCATTTCTTCAGTCATTGACATACATTGCTGTAGTGCAGGCATGTCTGTACAAAGGTCTTGATTGACCATCTGTGCAGGTCTAGAATGTAGGTCTATTGTGGGTTTAGAGTCCAGCTAAGAGAAGTTATTCTTGGCTTCTGAGCTCCTACGCTGGTCCGCTGGTATAGTGGTTAGTGTCGTAGCATGCAACTCAGATGTCGGTGGTTTGGGTCTCCCCAGGGTGATGAAAAATCACTGGCTTTATAATGATCAGTTACTGCTGCAGTGTGGGGTCTGCTGCGGTGGGAGGTTGAAACCAACGTTCTTTGGAAGCTTGAATTTCAAGTGAATGGCCCCTTTGGTGGGCTTGTTCCATGTGAATAGGTTTCGTTTATTGAAATATAATAATAATAATAATAATAATAATAATAATAATAATAATAATAATAATAATAATGGTAGTTATCCACTTCACCTAATAGATGTCATCTCGTCATCAAGGTCACTTTCGTCAAAAAGTTTTCCGCGTCATTTCCTCTTACATAAATTTTTAAGAATGAATGTTATTTTGGATACATGAATAAATATCACTGGACAAATGGACAAGCAGCAGTTGTTAGTTAAGTCGGTCGATGTCATTCATGAAGAAATTTTAGCTGGGGTAAAATGCCAAATTAGATATTGTTTAGACGTGATTCATATGTGGATATTTGCAGCGTCCCTTCGGCCCATAGCTACAACCCTTTCATTCCTTTTACTGTACCTCCATTCATATTATCTTTCTCTCTGTCTCGCTATCTATCCTCTCTAACAAATACTTCGTAGTGTAACTGAGAGGCTTTCCTCCTGTTACACCTTTCAAATCTACCTACTCTCAATTGCCCTTTCAGCGCTGAATGACCTCAGAAGTCCCAGTGCTTGGCCTTTGACCTAACCTCTATATTCCATTCCATATGTGGATACCGATCAGGATTTGTGAGGATTTTTCTCCCCTCGGAGGATTAGGTAACTAAAACAAATACTTGCAATGGCTACATGATGATAACGAGAGGATATTACCTAGACTCTACAGATACAGTATCTGAAAACTTGCCAAGGTCAGGTACAGTTCTGTGCCCGAGATAGTTTGCGCTGTCTACTGCTGGTCTTAATTCCTCTTATGTATTCACCTATTAAAAATAATCTGCATTATATCTAGAAGCCTACTTACCAACAAGTAAAAGAGATTAAAAGATTGACAAGCTAGGTTTGATACGGATAAGCATGCAAGGTCTGTTGCACGCAGCTGCCGTTTTGTCTGTGGTTGTAAATGATTAAGCCTCGTGTAGATAGACTCCAGGGTCCGCAGGCCAAGGTTCTATGAATATCTCACACGCCAAAGTCACTTAAGTCAGTGTATTTTTGGACGGCATTTGTAAGTTTTGTACTGTTTTCTGGTTGGCTGGTATTCCTTTAGCGATACGAGATAATACTACTTTTTTATGCGCAGTGGTTTAATGTAGATTATATATATATATATATATATATATATATATATATATATATATATATATATATATATATATATATATATATATATATGTGTGTGTGTGTGTGTGTGTGTGTGTGTGTGTGTGTGTGTGTAGGCTATGTACGTGTGCATGTATAGATATATCATAAGATGACGATGGGAAACTTCAGCATTCACGATACTCGTTTATTTGCGACCTGAAGATTGGCATTGTCATCAGGGTATCGGGCACCTTACTAGATCCATCTTTCTAGGAAAGAGACCTCTGCAGTTCGTTTTGTACAGAAAAAACAAACACAACAATTAGCAGAGTGATTTCAAAACTGTATCTCATTCCCCAGATACCCATTCATTAAGTACGAGTCCCTTTATCGAAATTGTTACCTAACATCAACAACAATTCAAGTGTCGTAGCATTATTGTTGCATAATAGCCAATTCCCCCCAACAAAACCTCCTCTAAACAACCCCCACAACCCCATGGCACTTTTCCTTTCCCGTTGTAATAGTAAATCGTATATACCACCTCAGTCAGGGCATTATCGTTTTGTTGTATTTTTGGATTTTATTTTTTGCTTACATATACATTTGTGTAATTTATTAATTTTATTCTGTATTGTATATATAAATATTTTTTCTTTTATTCGAATCTCTGCTTATACATCATCACGAAGGCTATTTGGGTTCATGACGGATAATATCAGGATGGGTATTTGGGTTTATGACAAATAATATCAGGAAAAGTATTTGGGTTCATGACAAATAATATCGGGAAGGGTATTTGGGTTCATGACAAATAATATCAGGAAGGGTATTTGGGTTCTGACAAATAATATCAGGAAGGGTATTTGGGTTCATGACAAATAATATCAGGTAGGCTATTTGGGTTCATGACAAAAAATATCAGGAAGCTATTTGGGTTCATGACAAAAAGTATCAGGAAGCTATTTGGGTTCATGACAAATAGCAAGAGGGCTATCTGGGTTCATGACAGATAATATAATGAAGCTATTGGGGTTCATGGCAAATAATATCAGGGAGACTATTTGGGTTAATGAATTTGGGTTCATGACAAGTAGCAAGAGGGCTATTTGGGTTCATGACAATATCTGCACTACTTGAGTATTTCGACGTGATTTATTCCTAAATAATACATGAATTCCTCCATTGTTTTCGGTCCACTTTATGAGAGTGATTGTTCTACATTCTGTGCTGCCAAGAAGCGAGTTCCGTAGTTGTTGCACCCTTGACATTCGCCTCACTACAATAACAATTCGTTTTATCTGTCACACAGGTTGACGTTGCTAGGAGAGGAATCGTCCCAGAGTCGCTGTCCGTGACGACGGTCGAAGTTACATCATTGTTTGATCATCGTTTCAGTTCACTCTGTCGGCACAGACGGCTGTTGAGCTCCGAGGGAAAACGGTAAGCAGTCAGTCCTGAACTCCGTTGGTGCCGTTGTAACAAGCGTAATTGTTTTGCCCACTGTACGATAACTTCTGCCGTGGCGTACGAGCGTTTTGCGTGGATCCTTGAAGCAAATCATTTGGCTTCTGTCATTGAGCCCAGCCGGCAGTACCTCTTCGTGTTACTTGGGATCAGTCTTCACAGCAGGTGTGGTATGTTGATTTTGCTAAGGATTTCGTTTTCCAAAACTATTCTAAAAGAATGCCGACTGTAATTGGTATTTAATTCATTAGTGATACACGAGAGACTTTCAAGTTTTTTATGTAACATATATGTATATATATAATGTATATATATATACAGTACACATATATATACACATCTATACAGTACACACACACACACATATATATATATATATATATATATATATATATATATATATATATATATGTATATACATATATATACATACATATATATATGTATATATATTATATAATATATATATATATATATATGTATTATATATATATATATTTATATATATATATATATATATATATATATATATTTATAATACATATATATATTATATATATATATATATATATATATATATATATATATATATATATATATATATATATAGTTTTTATGTACGTTTATCGGTTTGTGTGCATGTAATTATGTTCATATTTAGAGTTTACCGTATATTAGTTTAATATGCTACGCAACACTTTACTTACTACTTGCATCGTTATATAATAAATTTGTGGCCCAGAATTTGAACTGTTTCAGTGGACATATATACTAGTATGACCTGGCTTTAGTTGAACACGATGTCTAGATTCTTGTTAATGACTTGAAACGCATTTTTCAAAGCTTACAACGGGATTTAGAGGGAATCGAGACGAAACGGTATATATAAAGTAATATTTATCAGTAGATCAGGTCCTGAGACTAAAGTAGGTCTGGGTAGGGTTGTTACGGAAAGGGGGGATGACTTCTAGAACCTTGGGGAACGCATCTGGCCGAAATTAGCGTCACCCTGAGGCAAAGGTACATTGATCAGGTAAAGGGCCTCGGGGGAAAATCAAGTTTTTTTTTTTATATCAGACTTTGGTTGGCCTACCCTGTGGAGAGCTTTTCAATGCTGACATCTGCAGGGCATAACGGACAAGTCCCAAAAGAGTTCATATTGAGTTCCGCAGGTACTGGTTTTACTTTAATGCTTAAACTGATGATTTTCAATGAACGATCCTGGCCAGCTTTGGCGTAAATAAGAAATTTGACCAGATAGATAGAGCGCTATGCACCAGCCAAGTTAACAAGGATGTAAACTCATTGTTTAGAATCTTCGGGCTTCACTGGAAAACAAAATGAAAATTAATAGCCGATTCTCATAGGTAATTGATGGGGGAGGGACGTGATTTATAGTCATTGTTAGTGGACGCAGATAACAAGAAAATCGCGTATCTGCCCGAAGGCTCCAATTGGAGAGGTACGAAAAACACTAATGTGGTTCAACTGGACAGATATTATTATTAATCAGAAGATGAACAACCCTATTCATATGGAACAAGCCCACCACAGGGGCCACTGACTTGAAATTCAAGCTTCTAAAGGATATTAAGGTGTTCATTAGGAAGAAGTAAATTGCCGTATTTTTGCCTAAGAGTGGATTCACATGAAGGTCATACATAGTCTTTGAGTATGATGGAAATATATATATATATTTTTTGGACTTATTGAGGGCTGGTTTCATCGAAAGTGATTCCGCGTGAACAAGAAGTTAAAAACCACCACCGCCCCTCTGGAAAAGAAATAGTTAAGCATTTCTCTCGTCCTCATCACATTGCGATTGTAAACCTGCTCTTAATCTGTTGTATCCACCATTACTTTGCCATTAGCTGTACCCTTGAGCTCCGTAGGCGGGTAGTGCTGCCAGTGCACCTCGCGTGGTTCGCTGTAGGCATTATTTGAGGTTCTTTAAAGCGTCCTATCGGCCCTTAGCTACAACCCCTTTCATTCCGTTTACTTTACCCCTGTTCATATTCTCTTTCTCCCACATTACTTTATACCTTTTCCCAACTAGTGTTTCGTAAATGCAACTGCGAGGTTTTCTTCCCGTTACACCTTTCAGACCTTTTTATTCTCAGTTTCCTTTTAGCGCTGAATGGCCTCATAGGTTCCAGCGGTTGGCCTTTGGCCTAGCTTTTATGTTTCATGTTCCTATACCCTTGAGGGTAGACAAATATCAACAGGCGTCCCTCTCCCTGTTAACGTGTCGCGCTAAGCGTCCAAACAGTTTATAGATAATTCAGGCAGTTGCTCTAGGGATTATGTAGACTGGTATTTGTCAATATTTTTTTTTCCCATAGAAAATGTTAGTGTTGTTTTTCTTAGAATCGATGGCGAACGGAAATCAACGAATTATTGCCGTAAAAGAAAGAAGTACTGTATGCTTATTACAATACGAACAGGCTCCTTTCCCATTACTGTATCCAGTATTCCTAAAACTTCCCAAAAAGCTGATTATTTGCCCTAATTCGGGTATCTCTGTCATTTTTTCCTTGTGATCAGTACACGCTTAGACAAAGGCAACTCTACTTGAACAATAGTTATCTTGTATAAGACCTTTAAGATCTAAAATGTCATCCTATACTGAACGTTTACTGAGCACGTATTGAGTATAAGGCAAAACTTACAAAGATACGAATAAGCGCAAATAATGAGCTTTTTGGGGAGTTTTATGAATACTGGATAACTGGAAATGAGCCTGTTGGTATTGTAATACATTGGAAGATTACTTGCTTGATCAGTCCTTTCAGGCGCCCGATTTGGTAGTGGCCCGTGACTTCGTTGTTTGTAGTCTGTGGTGTTAGCATGACTTCTGTGCTTGCAAAGAAAATAGTGCAGAATGCAAGGCAAGATAGATTTTATTCTAGTTATTTGTTCTCCCATGTATGGGAAAAAGTAACTTCGGCCCCCAACAGCCTCTTGCTGTCTGACCCCATCTCTTTTCTCCTCCAACCATTGTCCATCACATTTACCCCCGAATAGTCGTACGAATCAGGTGCATTCATTTACCCCATCTTCCTGGTTGCCATTTACCCTCATTGCTTCATTCTTGCTCACATTTGCCTTAAAATTTCAATTTTTTCAAACATTTTCAGACTGTTGCTAGTTAATATCTCCTTACAATCCCCAATCAGTATTTCACACTCCATTCACGATTCATTTTCTCATCCCACGACTTTCACCTACGTCTACTCTCTTTTCTTGAACTTTTTGCGTCACTCCATCCACGAAGACTTTTAGCAGTCATAGACATAATACGCCCTTTGGTCAGACCCACTTTTACAATCGACCATTAACTTTCTTCCTGCACATCCTGACACGTGCTTCACTTTCATCGGAAAAGCTTTTCATTGCTCGTAATGATTTATCTTTTATATCATACATTCTTGCCTTTTATTGTTTCTGTATAAACTATTTCCAAGTCCTTTAATACCACATACAATTTTTTCTTTATCCTTGGAAACTTCCTCAATGACAGTATGACAGTGATAGCATATATTTGGTCCACACAACCTCCTGTTTTTCCACTTATCAATCCTCCTGTCACTTGTTTCACTCTGTCAGTCTAAATCCCACCATACCCCTTCCCCGCCATGCTGAGTGATTTTTATGCCTCTATACTTCTTACAGTCGCCTTTATCACCTTTACCACCTTTACCTCTCTACAAACAGCTTTCATCTCACCCATTCCATCAGGGCCTTTGTCACATCCAGACAGTACAAACCCTACTCTGCCACTCAGTTACACCGTCACTACAGTAACACCGCATCTCACTTGCAATATATATATATATATATATATATATATATATATATATATATATATATATATATATATATATATATATATATATATATATGAGATATTTTCTGTTAAAACAGAAATCCATCTGATAATAGGAGCCCATAAAAACGCCAAAAGATAGAAAGCTATTGCTATATTTCAGAGACCAAACTGTCTCCCTCTACAGGCAAGTATATGAATGAAGTAAGGACTAGAGACAGGCGGTATTTATACCGAGAAATCCAGAGGTCGCCCGTTACGTCACTCAAGTTGATGATAGCTTCTTAATCTTAATCGCTGCTTGGAAGATTTTATCTATAATATCTGGGTCCCACGATCCTTTTGATAGATTCTTCGTATTTCTTTGTTGGATCACGGCTGATTCCATCATCTGGCTTTTGAACCGATAATTGCCGCTATGAATTATACGAGACGCATTCCAGTTTATCCTGTGGTTATGGTTATTTATATGGTTAAAAATAGCCGAGCTCCGTTGGCCATACCGTACTGACCTTTTATGTTGTATTAATCTCTCGGGGAGATTAATGCAACATATATATATATATATATATATATATATATATATATATATATATATATACTGTATATATATATATACTGTATATATATATATATATATATATATATATATATATATATTTAATATATATATATATATATATATATATTTTTTTTTTTAATATATATATATTTTTTAATATATATATATATATATATATATTTAATATATATATATATATATATATATATATATATAGACAGTATATAATGTGTGCTAGAGTACACACACACATATATATATATATATACAGTATATATTATATACGTATATATATGAAACTGTGAGATCTGTTGCCTTCTTGGTTACCCATAAGAGGTGTAATTTCCTACTTTTGGGTGGGGGACTCAGAAGGGTACATTCCATTACAAGCCCTTTGCGCTCCTCTTAATCTACGCAGTGAATTAAGATCTTGGTAGTAAGTCATCTTTGGCAGTTGGAACCAGAGCTAAATGGCGCCAGACAAGAGTTTTTTGTCCTTCTGTATGCTAATATAAAAATTATTAAAACTTTTACAGCAGAATTCAACTCGGTGTAATAGGACATTCTCTGTACTTTGGTAGACAAGAGCATGTACTACGGCCTAAACCTATTGCCTGTGGTGCCTGTGTGTGTGTGTGTGTGTGTGTGTGTGTGTGTTTGAGAGAAAGTGTGTCGGGCAGGAGGGGTGGAGGCGGGGAAATTGATTTTGGGGGTCCTAGTGCGCATCCAATTTCAAAGCGCTATCTTCAGAACTGTCAAATTATTCTATGCAAAAAATGTAGAAATAAACAAGAACGATAATTATGAAGAATTACCATGAAGGTACCCCGAGTTTGCAGAGTTGTAGTGATAACGATCAAACATTGTAATTTTTATGATTCCACTCCAAGGTTTGGTGAAAATTATATTTAATTATGCACCTTAGCAGGAAAACAACCGAGTATACATGTGACTGAACTGCAGGAACACCAAGACTATTCATTGGCCGACCTTGCTGCATGACATTGCACAGCTATCCGTGAGCTTAATATTCTTAATGATTGTTCGACAATTCTGGGCGATACCGTCGAATTCAAACTTTCTATTCCACAGCACGGGAGAAATGCATCATTTGAAGCACCAGAAAGTTATTTGTTGTCCGTAATGTCAACATAATTGATGGTGTTAGTACCAAATGCTTCAGATCCCTTTTTCCACCTTTATTGGAATTCTGTTCTCGGTCAAAGTATTGGGAACCAAGTGAGCCTGTTTTTTTTTTTTTATAAGATTGGTTAAAGCAGTGGATTCTATTTTCTACAGGGATAGTTATGATTTAGACATTAGCAGGAAGGTAGCCTCTTTGCTCATATTTCATGGGTTGTATTTCTACAGGCCCTTAGTGCCTGCACATCAAAGACTAGTCAGTACAGAACTCAGTTTTCATATTCTGTTGAGGTACCACTTTCTGTCACACTGCCCAGTACTAGATGTCTTTCATTTCTTTGACTGTTTAGCATTGGAGTGGTCTCACTGGCAGTATTATTTATGCTGATATGCTTAAATATAAAAGAATTTGTAATCCTCCTCTAAGTTGTCTGGGTTGTATTGGCGTATTGGCATGTGTCAATGTGTATGTACAATTATCCATTTATTATCATCTCCGCTTGTCCTTTTCCGGTTTCTTTAGTATGGTCATTCTAATTTTGTGGAGGTTGCTTTGGAAGTCGATTGCTGTTAGGCCTTTAATATGAAATGTTTGCAAATTTTGATTAATGGTGAAAATTAAAATGAAGAGATTCTGTCGGAACTCCCAGAACTTGCAAACAAATGAAGGTTTAACTCTGAACTTGTTCATGATGGTGGAGAATACCTTCAAGGGGCAAGCTAGCTTGTTGCCCGGGACAAAAAGCTCTATTAAGCCCTGTCCACACTAGCAGGCACTGTCCGACCGGCAAACACTGTTCCCATAACCCGTTCCACTATACTGACCGCCGAGTATGGAGCCAGAACGATGCGATTGTCTGGTAACACTGCTTCAGAAGCTAGAGAAAATATAAACAGCTGGAAGTGTCCAACGGGCATGCACGCTAGTGTGGACAGGCCATTACTGAACTGTAATATTAGTGCTGCAGCGAGGGGTGGAAAGTATAGCATACTTCCCTTAGGTTTTATAGCCATTTCTGTTCACTCCAGTGACACGAAGAGTATATGATGGTATGTGAGAGTTTTAGAGCAAGGAACTCTAAATTTGAAGGGCAAGTACTCCATTTTGTAATAAAACTGTAAGAAGTTCAGTTAAACTCCTTGAGTTCAATGATAACTGAAGGTAATGGATAGATATTTTCTGCGGTGGTAAGAGTGATGCCGAGGGTGCAGCCTAGCTTAGATTTCGTGACAAAAACTTAAAACTTTCATTGGATGGGAATAAAAAAACATGAGTGCACAGTTTAGTGTCATGCAATATTTACATCTGCTCAGAAAACATTACCAGAATCTCCTCGTTGATTTGTGCTGCCAGATGTATTAGGGGCCTCACTCCCTTGTTCCCTAATTCTCACGTACTTTCTCTGTAGCTGTCCTTTTGAGAGGTAAATCGTTATGAAATACTGCTGCACCAGCATGCTGACAACTTTATTTTCATATGTACTTGCTGCACCGTAAAAGTTCAAAGTCCATCCATTTGATGAAGGCACATTGTTAATGAAAAGCAAGAACAAACCCAGTCGAGATCATAACTTGCACCTTATTTCGATTGCAGTGCTTGTGCTTACCCACGGTTTTTTCACTGCTAGATTTCATTACAAAATGCTACTAGTAACTTCAGGACATTGGAGATGTCCTTTTCCTGCACCTCCTCTTATTGGATGATAATGTTAGTTGCTCAAAAGCCTAGCAACAGGCACGGCCAGTTCAAAAGCCTAGCAACAGGTATGGCCAGTTCAAAAGCCTAGCAACAGGCATGGCCAGTCCAAAAGCCCAGCAACAGGCACGGCCAGTTCAGAAGCCTAGCAACAGGTGCGGCCAGTTCAAAAGCCTAGCAACAGGCGCGGCCAGTTCAACAGGCACGGCCAGTTCAACAGGCGCAGCCAGTTCAGAAGCCTAGCAACAGGCACAACCAGTTCAGAAGCCTAGCAACAGGCACGGCTAGTTCAGAAGCCTAGCAACAGGCACGGCTAGTTCAGAAGCCTAGCAACAGGCGTGGCCAGTTCAAAAGCCTAGCAACAGGTGTGGCCAGTTCAGAAGCCTAGCAAGAGGCACGACCAGTTCAGAAGCCTAGCAACAGGCGCAGCCAGTTCAAAAGTCTGGCAACAGGCACAGGTGCTGGCAGTTCAAAAGCCTAGCAACAGGCACAGCCAGTTTCAAAGCCTAGCAACAGGCGTGGCCAGTTCAAAAGCCTAGCAACAGGCGCAGCCAATTCAAAAGCCTAGCAACAGGTGCGGCCAGTGATGATAAAAAAATAAACGGCCCCCAAATATAACCATTAACCTTTAGAACAGATAGAAATTTCTTGCCCCAGATGCTCCAAGAGTCCACTACAACTATATGCCAACGGTCATACCATGTTGAAAGCACCGTTTCTCGTCCGATCAGCCAAGTTGTGCAACGTTGGGTCTGGTGAGTACTTGGATGGGTGACCACCTGGGAACACCAGATGCTGTTGGCATTTACTTTCTTCTGTGTAGGGGGATAGTGCCATCAGTGCACCTCATGCTGTGCACTATAGGCATTGCTTAAGGTTCTTTGCAGCATGCATTAAACCCCTAGCTGCAACCCCTTTGGTTCCTTTTGTCGTACCTCTTTCATATTCTCTTTCGTCCATCTTACTCTCCTCAACCCTCTCCTAACAATTGATTCACATTGTAACTGCTTTGAGGTTTTCCTCCTGGTACGCCGTCCAGACTTTTAATGTCAATTTCCGTTTCAGCGCTGAATGACCTCATAGGTCCCAGTGCTTGGCCTTTGGCATAAATTCTATGTTCAAGTTAATTCAGTTCACTACAACTATACCGATAAAACACTGAAGAATTCCATTCAGTGTGTTATCAGGTTAGGATGGAATTTGAATTCGAGCAAACATCTGTGCGAAGAAGTCAGCGCTGTGTAATGTTCATAGTACCTTGTTACATTCAGCCTGAAGGTGGGCCAGTATTGGTGTGATTCAAGATTCGATCTGTTGTTTACGAAAAATGTCTCATTTCTTGAAGGTCAAAATCAGGAGAAGAAAACTGCATATGATCATTTCAACTTTGAAGTATGCAGGAATTTCTGATAAAATTGTCAGATCTCTCAGACTTGATAGTGTGTCATTGAATTTCTGTAAGCAACAAGATTTCCCAGCCTTACTGGTGCACTATGGTATCCAGTCATGTTGCAATTAGAATAACATCAAAAACTTCTTAGCTATGTGAACACGTGTCATCGTCAGAACTTCATGAGGCTTGAAAAAAGATAGATATCACGATAGAATTGCTATTCATTACCTGTATGCTGCTTTACCACCATTCAGTGAAGCATTATCGTATAACTGAATATAGTCTGAGCTCAAGTTCTGCTGCTCAAGTTGACTGGAAATTCATGTAGAGAAACACTGACTGATTTCTAATAGAATAGAATATACAGAATTTAGGCCTATGAGGTCATTCAGCGCTGAAAGGGAAATAGACAGTAAGAAGGTTTGAAAGGTGTAACAGCAGGAAAACCTCAAAGCAGTTGCACTATGAAGAAACTGTTAGAGGATGGACAGTCATATGGAAGAAAGAGAACATGAACGGAGGAGGAATATAGAATTTCTAAAGCTGGAGCACAGATTGCAAGAAATGGCGACAATCCACGTCAACATTAAGGAAATATTATTTCACACCTTAACCCGAGGCCTCGTAAAGGTACTGTATTCATAGGAAATGGAAATTGTTATGGTGGCAGTTGTGACCCGTTGATGGCCACCTGACATTTCGGCAATTCGCGACGTAACAGCATATAAATATCATAGACGCATCAAATGTGCAATCATAACACATAGGCGTTTGTTTGCTGAAACGTAACAAAGGCTCACAAGCGATCCGGATATATCAGATGGCACGAGCAATATGGGATGGTATCAAATTCTTTTGCCTTCGTTTCGTGATAACAAGGCACGAACTTTATGCGGCAGAAGAATGAGTGTAGCCTACATTTCGATTACAACACATTCACAGCTGCAATCTCACGCAACTCTCGGCCGCACGAACGTAAGCACATTTCATTGAGTTTTTCCAGGAAACTTTAGTGGTGGCTTGCAAGAAATCAAGAGTATCTTCTCCCATATTGGTTCCGTAGTTACTAAATCAGTGATGAAACTCCTGCGAAGGAGGATCGATTTATGACATTTAAAGTTACGAAGCCAAGACAGTGAAAAGAGGGAGTTAGAGTAGTTGGACAGCAAGATAAAGGGATCCTGAAAATAGAGATGAAGTAGAAGTGTATGAATGTGACATTGAGGGAAGGCCCCACAGTGGCACTAAGAAGTAGAAGTTTGAAGAAAGGAAGCGGTTATAGAGGTACTGTAAAAGGATTATAATTGGGTGCAGGTCACTAGCATCGTATCCACCCACCCACAGACTGTGCTATTCAGTTTTTTAACTATAAGATCTCTGTTCTTTAGAAATATGTATTAATTTTTTGAAAGAGGGAGACAGAGGGAAATTTAAAGCTAAAAATGGCGCAATTTACCATAAAAAAGGATTAGAGCTGTGAAGCTTTCAAAGTTCACTGGATCAACCAGGGCCGACCTCAGGCTCTATGGATATGGGAATTGGTCATATGTACATGTCTTTATATAGAACTGTATGCAAGTTAGGGTAAGCGACCCACGATTTTACGTTTAGGCATAAGTAAGCACAAACGTCATGCAAACCACAGAGTTTTTTGAGGGAAGTAAGGAAAAGAATGCAAGATTAGGCATATAGGCACCCCATGCTTTTATGCTCAGGCTTAAGTAACCATTAATATTGTGGATCACAAAGTTTTATTTTATACTTTTTAGTGCATTTTGAAATAGAAGCGTGGTTTAAAATTTTTTTAATTAGTTTTACATGTGATTTTTTATAAATAGTTTTACATGTGATCTGTTAGTGTTTGACAGTTGAATAAGCACTGCTTCCATCACCAAGTGTCTGAACCAGTGGCTGAGCCCCATCCTCGCTAGCTCTCACGGTCGTTATGAAAGTGTACGAATCTACAGTCCCGACACTGCATGTTTCACACTTATGAAAACATAATCACGTGGCCGGTGTTTCTACATACTACACAATGATAAAGCTGCAGTAGCATTTAATTACAAAAAAAGTTTTAATATTGCATTGTCACCAGCTTTGAACATGTACACCAAATCTGGGCGAAATCTGTTCGGTAGAAGTGGGTGAAAAATCGGTTGCAAGTTTTGACCCAAACAGAGACAGGCAGACAAACAAACAGACAGACAGACAGAGAAATCAAGTTAAATAAAAGCGTGTAAAAAGTGACCACTAAATTCTACATTGCATGTATACACACATATATGTGTGTATACATGTCTCCTTAAAATAAATTAACGTATATTATATATATGTATATACATATATCTGTATATATCTGTATATATATATATATATGTATATACATTGTATATATATGTGTATATATGTACATATATATATATATATATATATATATATATATATATATATATATATATATATAAATATATAACATATATAATATATGCTATATATATATATATATTTATATATATAATATATATTTATAATATATATTATATATATATATATAATATATATTTATGATATATATTATATATGTATATAATATATATTTATATATATATATATAAATATATATATATATATATATATATATATATATATATATATATATATATATGTGTGTGTGTGTGTGTTACTGGCAATGTGTGAAAACTGGTATTTTATAGAATGGCTAGGTAATGTATACAGTGCCATAAATTGGCCATTAAAGTATGAAATACTAAATATTTCATACATTTCCTAGGCATTCTATACAATGCCAAAAGGAAGACCGGCAGAGTATAGAATACTGTAGTCTCGTTAGTGGTGCCTGGGTTTGCCGCCACAGAGACTGGCCAGTGCAGTCGAAATCGATTCTGGAAGTACAGGCCAAAAAATGAAAATAAACTCTGACAAAAAATTCCCTCCTGCATGTTTGGGAGACACTGTGCAAGTGTCCTATCCCTTACATCAACAGTGGACGCGGTGACTCACGCAACCTGTTGGAAGGCGTTATGAATGTGGCAGAAGACGGT
>NC_089780.1:1994199-2031699 GCF_040412425.1 Macrobrachium rosenbergii | reverse complement strand
GTGCCATCAGTGCACCTCACGCAGTACACTGTAGGTATTGCTTAAGGTTCTTTGCAGCGTCCCTTAAATTCGGCCCTTAGCTGCAACCCCTTTCTGCCGTTTACTGTACCTCGTTCATATACTCTCTCTTCCATCTTACTTTCCTTAACCCTCTTCTAACAATTGTTTCATGGTGCAATTGCTTTGAGGTTTCCCTCCTGTTACACCTTTGTAACCTTTTACTCTCAGTTTTCCCTTCAGCGCCGAATGACCTCATAGGTCCTAGCACTTGACATCAGGCCTAAATCTCATAGTCCAATTCCTGTATTGAAAGTAGAAGAGATAGGCCTAAGAAATAAGAAAAGAAAGGCCTTCAGAATGAAAGGAAATGCTCAGTATAGGGATGAGAGCCGTTAATAGACGAAGCGGAACTAAAATTTGTGGGGTGGACATGATAGGTGAGGATCCTGAGACGAAAAATTGTTTTGTAGTTCTCTGTTAATGAAGAAATTTAGTGACAATCGAAACGTCTTTTAAAGATAAAGAAAACTTGCGAGGTTTGTGAAAGTCTGAAATAAAGAAAGCATGATGAGGCTCTTGTGGAGTATAAAAATTCCATTACAATTCAATTTCAAGAATCCTAAGAAAAACTGAAAGACAATGACAACCCAAAACGTGAGGAAGGTTTTGAACTCTACGAGAGACCCAGGAAGTCGGAGGAAGGGCGAAATGCTGTGATAGTAAGTCGAAACCACCATGAATACTAAAAAAGAAAGAAAGAAAAAAAGAGACTATGAACGAAGACAAATCAAATAAGTTAATGAGGCTCGGAACTTGAGGAAATTCAAAAAATGCGTAAATCCGTGTTTAAAATAGTCATATGTGCTCTCATCACTATCAGTTAATCGACAAGTATTACTGACATACTGTCAATTATCTCTGCCTGTAGATACCACTTTGTTATCAGTACAATAAGTTGGCTTCATCAGAGTCAAGATAAGGGAAGCACTCTTACTTCAATGTCTTTTAGATAACAGTACGCAATTTAAAGATACAAATCGGTGTTGCTGTGATATCACTTACGTAACATGCCCCGGACGATCATTTGAAACTGCATTTCAATTCATTGTTACTTTCTTTTAGCTGACATTTATCCACCATTCCTACTCTGCCGTGAGTTAGCGGCTTTCCAACTGGCTATGTCTTTCCATGGTTGGTGACCTTGTTAAATGTCTAACAACTTATTCACTTATTTAAGGTATTGGTTTCCTTATAGATCACAACGCGAACCTTTAGCGTATGACTACTCATGGTTAGGGTGTTCGGCTCAAAATCTCTTCAGTGTTTTTTTTTTTTCTTACTTATCTCCTCCACTGAAAATGAATAACTTACTTTTGATTAATGATTACTATTTAAAGAAGACTAAATATATCTTGAGTTCATTAAAGAGCAAAGATTAGGTTTTTGATGAGATTTATATGACATTGGCTTCATTTCGGCTGACGGCTGTTACGTTCGTTTGTCCCAATTTTATTTTACTTACATTTTATTTATTTGTTTATTTTTAAATTTATCTGTTTTTCTGATAACTGATCTCATTCTGTATTTCCCATTACCTTCCGTTACTTCTTTCGAATGAACACCTTAATATTCTTTGGAAGCTTGAATTTCGGGTCGATGGCCCCTGTGGGGTTGTTCCACATGAATAAGGTTCATCTTCTGAATGGTAATATGAATAGTAATCCTCCAAAAAATTGATCCCGGTTACCTGCTTCAAGGTTTGAACGATTATCGCCTTTGACGTCTTATGCTATTTGCAATGCTAATAAACTACATTGGTTGTTTTGCGTTGTAATGAGAAAGTATGTCAACAAGAACTCAACTCTTTTATGAGAGAAGAAGGGAGAGAAAGAGAGAGATACGGCAAATGTTCGCCGTGGCATAAGTACCTCGTTATTTATGTTATAATTGGGCTTTTATTTGCATGAATATTGGTTTATTCATCTTGGCGAAAGATTCCATTACGTTTCTCTACTCTCTGAGCTGTAATCCTGGGGAAACTTTCCTCCGACTTGATATTTCTTGGCGGGTGTTTTTGATACTTATTTAGACTTTTTGTTTCTTATTAACTTTTCCATTTTCTTTTGTATCTTATTAATTTGTTCATTTTTAATTTAATTCCCCAATAACTTTTGTTCATTTCTCATTTCGTATTTAGTTGATTTTTGCTCAGAATAAATTTGTAAGTGGAACACTCGCATCGGGTCTTTCAGCCTCTCGTTCGAATAAAGCTATTTTGGACCCAGTAATGGAAAGAATGTTGTTATTTCCAAGATATTTTGCAAGTCTCTTTAAGGGGCTCAGATCATGGTAATCCCGTTTATGTATAAAGTAAAAATCAGTGTTTTTCTCATTATATTTTCACTGCCATTCTTCCATTCTGTTTGGCTGACAACGCTATTCCAGGATGAAAGCAGGCACGCTATCATTAATTCACGTTAGATTCCCTAAAGCCTTGATGTAATTCTTTAAAATGGACAACTTAAAATAGGTTATTTGTAAGTTGACGAGAATTGGGAACAAATAGAACCCTGTTACTTGTAATTATCTGGTAAAATCACTTTTTATTTCCAGTTATCAGAGTAAAAAAAAATATTTTTCATGAAAACAGCAACTAAAACATGAACAAAAGCAACATGATTAAGATCGATGCTAGTAACAGAAAGACGAAAGACCACAACAACAAGAAAACGAATGCAGCTGATTCCTTAGAAACCACTTGTGTAAATACGATGCCAGATGGAGTCGAAGTAATTATCATAACTTTCCAACATTCATTGTGTGAAAGTATGTAAATTCCCTCCGGGTTTTTTATGAGATCAAGACGTTTTTGCTACAGCTGTTGTACACAAACATTGTCTGCTCACTGGTGACCTTGTCTCACGTTGTTTGTTGCATTGTGGGAACAGTGAAATGGTGGCAGTGGCCGGGGGGGGGGTGTTAGGGGGGCGATCATTAACAGCTGTAATCGGCCTTTCTTTCCAAGTTAAAACTCCCTGAGATCTGTTAAAACCGCTGAAAATTCTGCCGTGAAAATGAATAGAATAGAATAGAATATAGAATTTAGGCCTAAGGCCAAGCGCTGGGACCTATGAGGTCATTCAGCGCTGACAGGGAAATTGACAGTAAGAAGGTTTGAAAAGTGTAGCAGGAAGAAAGCCTCGCAGCTGCACTGTGAAAAAATTGTTAGAGAGGGTGGAAAGTAAGATGGAAGAAAGAGAATATGAACGGAGGTACAGTAAAAGGAATGAAAGAGGTTGCAGCTAGGGGCCGAAGGGACGCCGCAAAGAACCTTAAGTAATGCCTACAGTGCATTAAGTGAGGTGCATGGACGGCAATACCCTCCCACGGGGGAAAGAATGAATGAATGAGTATATACTGAACAGATGGAATTTGAAGATATATCTCCAAATTTAAAACCGTCTTCACATTTGGGGCCAAGCGGAGAACAGACGAAGAGCGTCGAGCGACCAACACACGAAAAATAAGAAAATATAAAACTCATGGGCGAGGTACCATTTCAAACAATAACCCGTGCGGGGCAAAAAGACCCGAATTCAGCATTTCGTAACCGAGCATAGCAAAACAAAAACTGTGTTAAAAGGAATGTCAAGAATAATTTATGTGCTGTATATGTATATATATAATATATATATATATATATATATATATATATATATATATATATATATATATATATATATATATATATATATATATATCTCTTCTTTTTACTTTTAACTTGCCTTTTTCCCATTTTGTATGGGGTAAGTGATGCATATATATATATATATATATATATATATATATATATATATATATATATATATATATATATATATATATATATATATATATATATATATATATATATATATATATATATATATATATATATATATATATATATATATATATGTTACGCTCATTATTGAAAATTGCCGATTATTGAAAATCGGCAAAAAATTGCCTATTTTACATAATCAGCAAGGGCCCTGCCTAATATTGAAAATTTTCAATAATGGGCAAAATATTGCTCATTTTATATATTAGGCAACACGTTTTTGCTGAATATTGATAACGTTGCCGAATATTGAAAATATTGTAACTTAAGTGTTTCAAACAACCAGTATTCAATTTTGACAGCTGGAAGGTCCATTCTAAGCTCTAAGCAAACTAATGTAGACCATAATGACTCTCTAGTTTAATAACAGTTTAAGAATGTTTACTGTAATACACTCATTTTATAACAGCCATCATCTATTTTTTAATTCTTTTATAATATCCGTTTTTTTCTTCATAAGCAATTAATTTGGAAATTCAAATAAACACTGAAAACACAGATAATACAATTTATTTTTGTAACAACAATATTATTAGAATACTTACTTATCAACCTTCACCAAATAATTGGCAAATAATTCACCGACGATAAAAAATTAACTAATCTATATCTATTTTATATAAAGAAACAAAATAAAAACTAAACATTCTTACAGCTGTTGCAAGGATGGCACCTAGAGTTACTCTTCATTTTCTTTCTACTACAGCTACATCTTAGAGAAATACAATCTAATTTGCAGTTACATTTCTGGTAACCTTGGCCACCAGTGGATCGAGTTACCGCAGCTCTGAGAGTAACGTGGATGTCTGGTACATCAGCCACTTTAAGTAGTTTTTCACCAATTTTTATCTAAATCAGCTCTAGTAAAGCAAGAATTTAAGGTGCCTTCTTTGCACCCTAAACGATACATGTCATTTTCCTTGGACAGCACAACTACTAGTAAGTTTTTAGGGTCTGAAGGACCCCGATCAACGTCTGGAATTCTTAGAGTAGCGTTGTCTTCTACCTGCAGTGATTCCTGCATCCTCATACCCCTACGGATCATCTATGATGCGGATTGAGCCTGACTAATGTCGACATTTTCCCGTATGGCTTCGATGGCATTAACCCTTTCTTCAATACACTTCAAACCCTTTTCACTTTCAGGTTGCGCTGGAACCTCTTCATCTTCAAGTTGCTGTTCTTTTTTCCTACTTTCATCGTCTTCCCTTTCGCCATAATTACCGTCCTCGCTGAAGAACTGAAAATAATAGGTCGTTAGCTCATATCATACTTTTCTGATTGTAACTAGGCATATGACTTAAAGAATTTTAGTATTACTATGCTTTCTAAAACCTGAAGCTTTAGGAAATGGAAAATTACAAAATATGTAAAGACTTGTTAACACAGTAAATTAGGTCTTTCAACTTATGATTTTGGAGAAATGAGAAGGAAGAAGATTAAGTGTACTCCATTAGAATAGTGTATGAAAAATTCAGTTTCAAAGTGCATTATCAGTTTATCTTTTTAATAGATTATTTAATATTTACCTTGTCAAGATCTTCTTCGTAGCATATGCCATCCAAAACTGATTCAGGAAGATTTGTTGAAGAAAGACCAACTGACGGTTCTTCTCCAAAGGTGGCCTTAAATGGTGTATGTTTCGTTGTCTCATGCTTCGAGATATTTACTTGCCACTGAACAAATTTTAAGCCAATACTCCATTTCTTGGAATTATTCTCTCGCATCCATATCTTCAATTTATCCTGGATGACACCATTGAGTCGCTCCACTGCTCCTTGGCTTTGGGGATGCCTTGGCCGACCTGTCACTAGCTGCAATTGTGGCCAAAGTGTTGATAATTCGGATATCACAGAATTCACAAATTCCCTACCGTTGTCACTTTGCAGTACTGCGGGAGCACCGAATGTTAAAAACACAGGTAGAAGTGTCTGAGCTACCTCTTCTGCTCTTTTAGATTTAAGGGGCTTAACACACAAAATTTGGTAAAATGATTAACGTAAGTTAGGATGTATTTATAATCCCCGTCAGGAAGTGACTGAAAATTTATTAGATCAATTTGGCACCTCGATAAAAATGAGTGACTTCTAATTGGTTTCACGACAAGCCCTTTTGGTTGCTTCCGACTCTCTTTTAAATGACACTCTACACAAAAGTTAATAAACAGGTTACAATATTCCATAGTTATGTCAGACCATTTCTTTTTAACTTCAAATAAAGTTTTCTTCTCGCCACCATGACCAACATCTTTATGTGCCTTTTCTATTGCACCATACACTTCCTCAAACGCTGCTACGTATTTATAATGTTCTTCTCCATCTGTTCTTTTCTTTATCAAACATTCCGTTTCACCAACCTTAAGAATCTCATATCTTGAACGATAGTCATAATCAATAGTGGTGATAGCATCACTTTCTAGATCCTTTGATAACCTTGATATAATATCTTTCACTTTTTCAAGCGAGAACAGTCTTGTGTTCTTTCCTTTTCCTTCAACGATGGTCCGTAACCTTGCCTCGAAATTTCTTTTACTTCCATCGCTGAAGCCATGAGGATTATTCGATATTCGCCAAGAACTGTTGTAAAGAATGAAAAGAATTCCGTAACTAATCTACGTATTTGTCGAGAGAATTATCATGAGTACCGTATGTTTCACTTCACACCTTCACTCCTATTTACAAGTTGATAACAATTGTTGGTGATAGTAACAAGGAATTAGGCTACTAAAACTTACTTATAAATGGCCAAACTGCCATTAACAAAAGAGATTAGAATAGATAAAACATTAAAAGTTAAAAATAGTGTCATTAATTACAGATGGTATAGTAGTCGATTTATCAATATTCGGCAAAATGGTCTTGCCGAGTTTTGAAACCCTGCTGATTTTAAATACTAGGCAAGAAAAATTGCTCATTTTATATAATCGGCAAATCGCTTGCTCATTCTCAATAATAGGCATTTCTATTGCCGATTTTCAATAATCGGCAATTTTCAATAATGAGCGTAACATATATATATATATATATATATATATATATATATATATATATATATATATATATATATATATATATATATATATACACACATACGTATATGCAGAATCTACTGGTCACTTTTTACCAGATACATATTTAATCAGTAACAGCCACAATGCCCTCTTAACTTTCTCGAATTCTTCGCGCTTTTCTGGATACGCTTGTCACTACAAAGCCTTAAGATCCAAGTGCAAGAAATATGAACAAATTCTGATGTGCGAACCCGGGTTCGTTTCCCGCTACCGCACATCAGAATTTCTTCATATTTCTTGCACTTGGATCTTAAGGCTTTGTAGTGACAAGCGTATCCAAAAAAGCCCGGAGTATTCGAGATAGTTAAGAGGGCATTGTGGCTATTACAATTACATATTTATATAATGTGTGTGTGTGTGTGTGTGCAATCATAAAAGACAAAGAAACTAATCCGGTTTCGGTATTACGTAAATTGATGTCAGTTTTTTATTCCGTGTGTTGTCCATGATCCTAGCTAGGAATATTTTAACCTTCAGGTCAGACGCCCCTCCAAAGGATTTGTCAAGAAAAATACACTGGGGTTGAAAACAGGTTCATCTCAGGTTTCGGCAGAAGTTATGTCACTAGTCACAGTAAAATGTCAACAAGGGCAAGTAGCTTTTTTATGGATATTGTGGACAAATGGAGTATAATAATTTTTCTGGCTTTTTAAAAAAAACTTGTGACAATTAGAGGTGAGAATATTTTAAATGACTTGATTCTTATTACTGTGAACTGGGGATGCACTAAATACCTCTCAGTGTCCTTTGGACAGTTTCAATTTTTTGTCGATGATTGTGTATTTTAACATTTTCCTTCAGCATAGACGAACATTCTGGAAAGTATCCGAGCTGTATTTCTTTGTACTTTTCTGCTCTCGTTAACCTTTTGGCTAATCGGCATTCTGTTAAACCATCATTAATTGAATTACAAACTGCATGGGAGTTGGTTAACACAAGACTGGGTTTTTAAATTTAATTTTTATTTAAGTTAAGGTAAGAACTCCCAATGGTTTATGTAGAAAAAATAAGTCTGTTACTGGACTTGAGATTATTTGTAACCTTGATGCTTTCAACATTTGGGAATTTTATTTTCTTTAAATCCACTTTATTGGTACTGGAAAAACTTTTGCATTAAATTTTGTTTGTTCTATTGATGGCTTTTTGATAATAAAAACGGATTAGAGGCAATGCGTAAGAAGCTGATATATGGATGTAAATTCCTGTTCCTAATAGCCTCATGAGTGCTGTACGACCGTGGATTTCTCAGAAAACGGTTGCAAGCAATTGCTGTCTCCACAGAAACATTTTTTCCCTCACCGCTCAGTTCTTCCGCAGAAATATCTTACGCCTTTTCAAGTCTAAGAGGCGTATTGTCTTCATAGAGTTTAATTTTCATACCAAAAGACTAATGCGCTATTTTTGGGGATCTTCGTAATCAAACTAGTCAAGCAAAGGAATGGGTGGTTGAAGAGTAAAGCACTCAGCTCACACTTGATAGGGCCGTGGATTGCTTCCGGGCTATCACCCGCCAGCATGCCTTGCTGTCAGTGGTCTCCACCGACTTTTGAGGTCATTAGGAAAGAGCGTGGGGCTAGCGACATCACTTTTTGCTGACAAACTGAAAGTCTTTACTTTCCGGCCGCACTCCTTCCAGAGGGGAAGAATTGGCATATATATATATATATATATATATATATATATATATATATATATATATATATATATATATATATATATATATATATATATATATACACACACACACACACACATGCACACCACGAGTATACTAAAGTAGTCTCAGTTACGCGAAAGTACTTGGCACTCTGTAGTTTCTTTTCAAGCTTTTCCTGTGGTTTCAGCTGATAATCACACATATATATATATATATATATATATATATATATATATATATATATATATATATATATATATACTGAGGATTATTTTATATACTATTTTATATATTATGGCTGAGTGTCGACGTGTTGACGATGGCTGTTTCCCTTCTATCCTTTGATGGCATTAGGAATGATCTCTTTCCTCCTGATATTCGAACGAGGACCTTGATGTTTCATTCATTCGAAGGGTAACAGAACTTAGCTTTCAGAATTATAATCCCTCAGACGTCGCTGAAAGGAGATCCCCCACCTACTTACCACCCTGTTTTGTTTGTCTTGTTGTCATTATGTTTGTCTGTGGCGACTTTCTCTTCCTATTTATCTCGAACACTTTCGTTTAACTTCCCAGATGTAGTACGTTTGAAAACAGCTATTTATTAAGCTGCTTATATTACTGTATTATGTTACCATTAAGGTTATAATATGTTTTACTATTAAGGTTTTAATTTGACATCTGAAAGATATATGTAAAAGACAGCGTAAGTGACTGGTAACATCGGCGTTGGTATTAAATTTTTTGTCTTTCCTACTCGATTTTTAAGATATATTTGATAAATGAAACTAAAATCTTCAGTTCAGACGAGGAAAATGTGTGTTAACTTTTTTTCAAGCGCCATCATACGATGACATTTCATTCTAAGACTTTTTAACTCTCGAACGGGACTTTACTTCTTTCATTTTACGTTGTCTTCTCCTTTCCCATTCAGCCCTTTCTCTGCTGTTAACAAAAAGCCTAATGGCATTTAAAAGGTCAGAATATATCAGTAAATGTTAAAGTAAAATCAGTCATCAAAAAGAGGTAAAAATTTCCTAAAATATTGTATTGAAATTGAAATATATTTTTTTTACTTTTTATATTTTACATTCATCATGATTGGCCACGTCCAACGACACAAAAAATGAAAAATCCTTAAAGAAAGAAGGCAATGCCCTGACTTTTGTCAGCGTCGGGAACATCAGAAGTAATCATGACTTAAAAGTACCTCGAGACAATAAGCTTTTGGTTCGTCTAGTGACGACACTAGCGGATCCAGAAAAATTTCGTGGGGCCCACCAATTTTCATATTATACATACATTATATATATATATATATATATATATATATATATATATATATATATATATATATATATATATATATATATATATATATATATAGTAAAAGATGCCGTATTAATATTATGTAGTGCAGTACTACATGATATTAATGCGGCATCTTGTTGCAACAACAGCAAACAAATCTTAAACTGTCACATATTTTATTAGCAAGTTACAGAGTTTCCTACTGGTTTGGCAATAAAAGAGATGGAGGATAGGTGACTTCTGTAAAAGTTACTGGAAAATGCTAGCGTTACATTAAGTGATTCTGTCGTATCATAGTATAATATATTTTCTTCAGCACATAACACAGTATCTAAGTAGAAATTATGAAATGGACAGCAATCACCTGTTCTGTCAGGAAATACCGAATCCATTATTATTATCATTAAGATTATTATTTGCATTATTGTTATTGTTATTTTTTTCTCAATTTTATTTCTTTCTATAATAGATTTTTTATTTTTTCCCATTTGTATATTTCTCATTTATATTATTATCATCTAAATCTTAAGTATTATTATTTTATCATTATTTTTCTTGGGGAGGCACGTGCCCAGGTGCCCCACCCCGGGATCCGCTAGTGAATGAAGGTCATGACACCACTATAAAATTCATGCAATCATAAAACAACAAACAGAAAGGTCAAGCTCTTGCGAGCGGAAATGTAGTGCGTGACATGAGGCGAACAAAATAGAGATTAACATACAGTTAACTGTGTTTATTTGGGAATTGAGAATGGTACAAAATTCTGTATACAAATTGCAAACAGAGTTCTGATAAATATAGCTGGAAGGCTGACACTGTATTGCCTCTATTAGGAATGATGTATTTGACGTGACATTATTGTGAACGACAGTATACATAAAAAGGAGTTATCATGTTGGCTGTGTTTCTTATATGCGTGTGCTTGGCGGCACGTATGTCAGGAGATGCTTGTTGTGAGGAGTGGATGCCCATAGGGTATGAGTTCAGATGGCCAGGTAAAATGGATGATTGTGTAGAGAGGCCTACGGTTGTAGGTTGGTGTCAGGGAGGTATGCTGGTTTGAGGCGATCGATGGAGACCCAGACAGTCCTGCCATCAACTGTCATCTGGTAGGCCTAGCCTCTTCTTTGGATGATCAGATATGGTCTTGAGTAGGCTGGGGAGAGGGGGGACTCTGTGTGCGTCCACTCGTATGAATGTGTATTTTACGTTCTGCAGTTTGTTGGGGATGTACACTTTTCTGGCCATGTCGTAAGTCGTCTTGGCCGGCTTTATCCATTCTAATGCTTTACGGATGTTGGATGGGGATGTCGGGCTCGTTGGATGTTGAAAGATGTGTGCTGGCAGTGTTAATGCATGTCTGAACAGGGCTCCTGCTGGAGATGCTTCGAATACCGCATGTGGTAACATTCTCAGGCCCAGTTAGACCCAAGGTAACTCCTTTCTCCAACCCCTGCCTTGACATCTGGAGGTCAGTGATGCTTTCAGCAATCACTGTAGCCTTTCGACGATGCCGTTGGCTTCTGGGTTGTAGGCCGTCATGTGTACTATTTTTGTCCCCAAACTGTCTGCGAGGACATTTCATAAACTGGAAGTGAATTTGGCCCCGTCACTCATGATGATCTGCGGGATTCCATGTCTGCTGACCCACCCGATGAGAGCTTTCACATAATCCTCCACCATCTATTGTCATAATGGTATTGCTTCTGGCCACTTGGTATTTCTGTCAGTGAAGGTGAACAGGTATTTATACCCCTAGGAAGTGGGTAGAGGACCCACTGTATCGATGTGGATGTGGGTGAGACAGCAGTGTGTTGTGTGGAACTCTCCTATTCCTCTCTCTACGTACCTTGATGTTTTTTATGTCTGACACTGAAGGCATTCTCTCGTCCAGTATTTTATGTCAGCTTTCATTCCCCACCAGATGTACCGTTCCAATACAATTCGGGTGGTTGTGTGGCCTGATGGGTGGGAAAGGTTGTGGGTGAGATTGAGACCTGCTGACAGGTAGGGGTGAGGACATCTGGTACTTGTTTTGCAGGCGATGGTTGTCTCTCCATTGTTGATGAATAGGTCACTTCACACGAGGACGGGGTTGTCCCGCCAGAGTTGCTGTAGGTCCACGTCATCTTTTTGCGCCTTTGCTATTTTGGGATAGGCTATCCCTATCTGGACGGTGTTGGCACAGTTTCTTGATAGTGTGTCAGCCATGGTGTTTGAAGATCCCTTCAAGTACTTGATGGTGCAGGAGTGTTCAGCTGTTGCGGACAGGTGATGCTGCTGTCATGCTGACCATGCATCTGTGGTTTTTATTAAGGGGTGCACCAAGGGTTGGTGGTCCGTTTGTATGATGAACTGCCATCCTTTGAGCATGTGGTGGAAGTGGCAGATGGCTTTGTGGACTGCAAGCAACTATAAAATGTGGAGTACTTTTGTTCTGCTGTCGTTAACTTTTTGCTGAAGAATGCCAGAGGATGATGACCATCATCTGTGTCCTGTTCTAGTACTGTGCCCATCGCCTTTTTTACTTGCACCAGTCATCAGAGTGAGGGACCTTTGGGCTAGAGGAAAGATTAATGTGGCTGCAGAAGTTATTGGCTGCTTTACTGATAAAAATGCATTATCTTGAATATTTGACCAACATTATTTTTGCGGGTTTTCCTTTTAAACCGTTATATATTGGATTCATGATTTTAGCAATATTGGGTATAAATTAATGATAGTATTAAATTAGTCCTGAAAATTCTTATACTGTTTTGATTGTGGTTGGTGTAGGGAAATCGGTGATTGCTTTTACTTTTGCTGTTAGGGGTATGATGCCGTCTGGGCTTATTTGATGTCCCTGAAATTCCACCATCGTTTTTGCCCACTCGCATTTGTCTTCCCTTACTACAAATCCTTTTTCTCTGAGTATTTGTAGCACCCTTTTGACATCATTTAGGTGTTGCTTGAGGTTGGGGCTAAATATGAGGATGTCATCGACGTAGATAACACAGAAGGGAAGATCGCCCAGGAGCTTGTCCATTAGTCTTTGGAAGGTTGCCCCAACGTTCTGAAGGCCGAAGCAGCTGTAATTGAACGTGTAGGTACCGAAGGGAGTGATAATTGCTGTCTTCTCTATGTCCTTCGCTAGTGGAACTTGGAAGTATCCCTTCAGCAGATCTGTTTTGGCGAATGCTTTGGCGCCATTCATTTGGTTGGTGCTGTCTGCTATGTTCAGCAACGGGTATCTGTCAGGCTTCGCTTTAACACTTATCTGCTGATAGTCTCCGCACGGCTGCCCTGTTCTGTCAGGTTTTGGCACCATGTGGAGGGAGGATGCCCATGAGCTTGGGGCTTTCTGGCATATTCCTGCCTTTTTCATTTCCCTGAATACTTGTTTGGCATAGGCAAGTTTTTCTGGGGCCGAAAGTCTGAAGCAGACGTGGACTGGGGTGGGGGGCCTTCTGTTTCTATGTGGTGCTGGATGTTGTGCTTGGTTGGTTTGGTTAAGTCATGCTGCAGGTCGTCTTTGAAGGGTTCTGGGAACTCCTGTAGGAGGCAGCATATTTCTGGCAATGGGGTGGCTGATGCGATGGGTACTGTTTGTCGTATCTGCTGTTGTGGTGATAATATGGTGGTGGATTGCTTTATTAGTTGTTTTGTGATGATGGGGGGGGGGAGCCTTTTTGGGATCAGTTGTTCTGATGCTATGTCCACAAGCAGGTTGTGTTCTTTTAGGAAGTCTGCTCCTAAAAGTGCTAACTTTACGTCTGGCGTGATGAACATCCAGCTGTAGCCTTTCCCGGTGAATGACACTTTCATGGTCCGCCTCCTGTACATCTTGAGTGGTGCTCCACTAGCGGTGGGTATGTGGATGTTGGTGGATGGGGCGGGGTTGAGTCGTTTGTGCAGGCTGGCTGGCACAAATGATTTGCATGCCCCAGTGCCAATGAGGAATTCGGTGTTCGACCTCTCGTCCCTTATGAAGAAGCATGTTGAGCCTTTGTGCTCGTAACTGGAAGAAAGACAGCGGAAAGCAGGCACAGCTTCTCTTACGAGGCAACTGGTCTGCTCACTACTGACGTTTAGTTGTCTGGGTTGCTGGTTTTTTTTTTGAGAACAGCAAGCCTTTATCATACTGTATTTTGTGGGCCTTTCTTCCGAACTTCCATTAAAAGAAGCACATCCCCTCTGGTGGTTCGTTTTTCTTCTGTCTGGTCTTTCTGTTGTTGAATTGTTTGTGGAAGCTCTGCTTTTGGATGGGGGCAGCCAGTTCCTCTGGGTTGCTGTCAGATTCTGTGTCGGTTGACTGCTGGGACCGTCGTACTGCTGCTGCTATGGGTGGCTGGGTGGGCTCCGCTGATTTGTGGGCCATGTGTACTGCGTCAACCAAACTTAGGAATTCTTCGATGGGCATGGTGGAGGTGTTGGGCATGACCGTCACTGTTTGGCAGGGCAGTTTTGTGAGGAGGACCTCTCTCACAAGGTCCAGGGTTGACTCAGGATGGCCATCTGCGGTGGGTAACATTACCAGCCACCACAATTGCTTGTAGACGTGTGATGGCCACTTCCCTGCTATGGCTGCCCACATGTTGCCCAGGAACTTCTTGGCTCTTAGGGTGAGTGGCAGGCTGAATGGTGACTTCAGTTGGTCCTTCAGTGACTTGTAGGCGACAGGAGTTTTAAGTTCTGCGAGCCATTCTGTGACTTGCTCAAAAAGGTCGTCTGGTAGGAATTCGAGGATGGTGCCTGTTTGCATGCTGAGGAGGTGATTCTCTTTGACCAGAGGATTGTCACCAGCCTGAAGAACCAAGCTTCTGGGTTGTGGGGCGTGAGGGCGGGACAGATGTATGGAGGCGGCAGTGACTCTGTTGTTGGAGGCTGGCATCATTGCGGCTGGCTGGCCTGGTCACTCCGGGGTCACCAATGTAGCGAAGGCATGAGTAAGCGGCAGCATCTACAAACTTACTAATTTATTCAAAACAGTAAACAGAAACATCAAGCTCTTGTGAGTGGAAATGTAGTGCCTGACACGAGGCAAACAAAATAGATTAATATACAGTTGACTGTGTTTGCTTGAGAATGGAGAATGGTACATAATTCAATATACAAGTTGCGAGCAGAGTACTGATAAAAATAACTGGAAAGCTGACATTGTATTGTTTCTATTAGGAATGATACATTTGACATGCCATGATTATGAACGACAGCATACATAAAAAGGATGTATGATGTTGGCTGGGTTTCATATAAGTGTGTGCTTGGTGCATATGGCAGGAGATGCTTGTTGTGAGGAGCAGATGCCCATAGGGTGTGAGGTTGGACAGCCGGGTAAGATGGACGATTTTGTAGGTCTGTGTGGGACCCTGCAACCTTACCATCTGTTTCAGTCTGTATCATATTTTGCTAGTGTTTACCAAGTGAGTATCTGTTCAGAGGAGTAGTAAAGAGAGGTTAGCGACGGTAAGTGAGGATGAAATTGGTTTTAGTGAGAAGTTAACAGGTTATAAAGGTTTATAACTGATTGATATACAAATATTAAATTATGAGTTTCTTCAATCACTTCCATTGAATTATACATTCCTTAAATCACTGCCATTAACTCACTGCACACTCACTGCAAGATTGTTCTCTTTCCCAGGATCTCTTTTACAGTCTTGGATGTCAGCAATCATCAGCATCTTGCTAATTTACGAAAATGTCGTTCAAATGACTCTCTAATCACTAACTGCCAAGTGTCGTCGAATACCATGCACCCTCTTGATACCCGAAGATGCCCGTTACACACATGCGCATGCACACACAAATATATATATATATATATATATATATATATATATATATATATATATATATATATATATATATATATATATATGTGTGTGTGTGTGTGTGTGTGTGTGTGTGTGTGTGTATTATTTAAAAATTTATATATATACATAATATCTAATAGGAGTCCGTAAAAATGCCAAAATGTAGAAAGTTATTGCTATATTTCAGAGACCAAACTGTCTCCCTCTACTGGCAAGTACATGAATGAAATAAGGAATAGAGACAGGCGTTATTTATACCAAGAAATCCAGAGGGCAGCCGTTACGTCATTCCAGTTGATAGCTTCTTAATCTTCTTAATCGGTGGTTGGATGAGGATTTTATCTATATCTGAGTCCCATGATCCTTTTGATAGATTCATCGTATTTCTTTGTTGAATCAGGGTTGATTCCACCATCTGGCTTTTGAAGCGACAGTTGCTGCTATAAATTATACGAGACTCATTTCAGATTATCCTGAGATTATGATTATTTATATGGTTAAAAATAGCTGAGCTCTGTTGGCCATACCGTACCGACCTTTTATGTTGTATTAATCTGTGGGGAGTGATTTACCAGTAAAACCGATATATGATTTGTCACAGTAAAGGCAAGGTATTTCATATACCCCTGTGTCTTTGGGGACTGGCTTTTGTTGGACGTTAATCAGGGATTTAGGTAGGTAAAAGCAAAAGGGTTAGAATTTCCAAGAGTCTGTGTCAACGTCTTAATCCTGTTCTGGTGTGGGATTTTAATTTTATTGTTGGGCGTCTCTCTAGTCTGGTTTTGCGGGGGACAATAGGATATTGTGTTAGCTTTGTGGATCACTTTCTCAGTTACATGGTCAGGGTATTTCAGAGATGAAGCTGCCTACGGATTAGTTCAAATTCCTTTTCTAGGAAGTCCAGGGAGCAAATCCGTAAGGCTATTAAGAATAAATTGCGGGCTACGCCTATCTTGACAGATCTGTCATGATAACTAAAATAGTGTATGTGTGTAAGTGAAAAAGTTGGTTTTCTGTTTACGGTAAATTTGTATTCTGTCGTGTCTCTAATTATTAAAACATCAAGAAAAGGAATTTTGTTGTCTTTTTCCCACTCGACTTTGAATTTGATGCTGGACACTAATGCATTTAGTTTTGAAAGAAATTCGTGAGGTTAAGCTGTAAGATTTTCCTAATGTCCCATGAGGGAGTAGATAAACCGATGAAAAGTGTCCCAGAATCACAAGTAGCAGTAAGACCACCGTTAGTCAAAGGTTGTTTAGCCTTATAAGTCCTGTGAAGTCACTTGATGCTATGAAAGCTATTTAAAAGTTTCCCATCAATAAGGTAGAGAACAAATGGACTAGATCGGAATATTAAAGCGATGAGGCTGTTCTGTTTGTTGGACCTTGGTTTTCAAGTTATAAATTCGCTCAGCAGTGTTGATAATTAAACTGGAGAAGATTGTCACAAATTGTTTTGTGATACTCAAGTCGCCAGCTATATGTACTCTCGGGATACTTTATTAACCTTGCATTGATTTAACTGCTACTTCTAATGCTGTTGCTAAAACCGTTGAATTGATTATTATTATTATTATTATTATTATTATTATTATTATTATTATTATTATTATTATTATTATTATTATTTCAGAAAGGGTACAGAAAAAGAGGTGCCCAGTAACATGGAAATGAAGACCACTGAGGCTCCAAATGAGGATGTGATCAAGAGCGAAGAGGAGAAGACCTCCCAAACTGAACCGATTTCTTTCCAGTATTTCCTCGAACTGGCAGGAACTAATGGACCCTGGAACTATCTGGTTTTCCTACTGTGTGCTACATGTAAGTATTTAGTTTTCATTTAAAAACTAACGAAAGCCTTTTGTAGATTCATCGAGTAATTTATTGTCTTTCGTTGTTTTTGTAGTTTTATGTAGTTTGTGATTTGTTGAGTATTTTTATAATCAGTTTCCAGTTTTGTATGCTGTGCCATGTATGAAAATTTTCAGCATTAAAAATCTCTGGGTAAGGTATATTTGCAAATAATAGCTTCAAGTATGTGTGTACATTATACTTAAACAGAGATATATATGCATAGTTATGCATGTATATCCTTTTGCGTGCATAATTATGCACCTGACAGTCATACTTTTTAGGATTTCCTTCCCTTTTTCGTAAATTATTTAACAGTAATAATATTGTACGTCATTCCCAACTTCATTTGCTAGTTTCGATTTGTAGAAATGTAAGAAGGGCAATTTGATGTCGATGGGATTAAACATGAGATATTAGGTTGGTTGACCATTGAGTGCAAAGCATAACTGGAAAAAAGAAGTGCTTCATAGTAATTATTATTTTGTTCCCTAGTGGGAAAGGTGACTAACTTGTAGCTAGCTGTAAGAATCATAAGGAATAACATTATTAAACGTAACTGGGCTGGTGTATGGTAGAACTTAGATTGACAAAGTAAGAAAAAAGGAAGATTGACAATGGGAGAACAGTATGAATTTAGGCATGAAGAGGGGTTTGTTTTCAAGTTGAGAGCAAAGGAAAAAAATTAGGTGACGTGCATAGACCTAGAGAAAGCTTTATTACTGAATAATTGATAGCGGTGCTTTGTGGTGTGTGTGTGTGTTGAGGAGATCTGGTGTAAAGAGTAATTAGTTTAAAACAAATCTGAGTTTTCACGATGAAAGTGGTGCTGTTGGTATAATATGTAGGCGTGAATGACGCTCAGGGTGCAGTACCCTATTTGATCCAGAAGAGAAAAAGTCCATTAAATTAACACTGATTGAAGACCTGACCCTTATGCTCAGCAACGCACATAAACAATGAAGCAATGTAGCCTTGTATAGAAACATAAAACTTTGGATCCTACTGCTAAATAATGCTAAGAAACAAATGACCAGTCTATTCCTTTATCATAACAATATTCATTGCTTCATCTTCCTGGCTTCACTATACACTCAGCTCTTTATCCCTACTTCATCTAATGTTTTTTGTTGAATTTTCTCTTAGTTAAAGTTAAAGTCCTCCTGGGCCTCTGTAGGCTCATAGGGCAGGTGCTGATCTCCTGTTTCTTGGCCGACAGCCGGTTGGGGGGGACGGGTCCCAATGCCTATGACACGTGGCCAGTGTGTCGCTAGGCTCACTGTTTAACTCCCCAGCCCGAGGGCCGGTACCTATTCCCTACTGAACCTCTTGGGTTTTTTCAGACTGTTAGGTTGACGGGCTGCCAGATTTTTGCAGTGGCGCAATCCAAGCCATCAGTGAGCAGTGGGATTTGAACCCTGGCCCTCTCAACTGGTAGCCGAGAATCATACCACTGCCCCACCACTTTCTCTTAACAACACTAAAACCTTTCATCCGTTTTTGAAACTTCTCTTTGCTTTCCTTGGTCAAGATAGTATCATCTGCAAACAGTAGCCCCTTCACATTTCATCCATAATTGATTATTAATACCATCATCTTACACCTACTAGCCTCTGTTGTGGCGCAGTGGTATGATTCTCGGCTACCTGTCGAGAGGGCCGGGGTTCAAATCCTGCTGTTTGCTGATGGATCAGATTGCGCTGCTGCAAAAATCTGGCAGCCTGTCAACCTAACAATCCGAAAAAACCCGCGAGGTTCAGTAGGAGAATAGGTACCAGCCCTCGGGCTGGGGAGTTAAACAGTGGGCCTAGCGATACACTGGCCACATGTCATAGGCACTGGGGCCTGTCGCCCCACTGGCTGTCGGCCTAAGTTAACAGGAGATCAGCGCCTGCCCTATGAACCTACAGAGGCTCAGGAGGACTTTAACTTACACCTACTATACTGAACAGTTATGGAGGTATAATACAGCATTGTATAAAACCCACTCACACACCGAGCTAGGGACCTCCCATTTGTGTATTTGCTCATTAGGATTTTTTCTTCATTTATACAGTTCTCTCCAGAAAATTGTTTACTGAAGGTTGTAGCTGATATTTATCCACAACACTTCACATACCTCTGTTGTAACTCGCCTCGTCTCTCACCCAACCATCATCCATTATTTGAAATCCTTTATATGTAACTGTTCTCCATTACATATTTTGTTTACTGGTAAATTTGTTTTCCTTTGGACCAGGATCATATCTTGTAATAACATTATACCTAAAGTTCTCTATATGGCAACGAATAGTACCCTTTGTTTCGTGGCTTCGAGTTCAGGATAATGGGTCAGAGGAAAGAATGTCACTCCTCTCGTGAGAAATGAACAAATCTGTGTTGACATTGCGTAAGCTGCCTAATCATGAACAGTTGTCATTGAAATAACCAATCTCTTATTAAATCGAATTTATGAAATTTTATCAT
Source organism: Macrobrachium rosenbergii (assembly GCF_040412425.1). Lineage (NCBI taxonomy): Eukaryota > Metazoa > Arthropoda > Malacostraca > Decapoda > Palaemonidae > Macrobrachium > Macrobrachium rosenbergii. The sequence goes on along the minus strand of NC_089780.1, from coordinate 2,011,662 downwards.
AAATCGTGAATTCCTCTGTCAAGGAAGTCAAGTTTTTGGTTCTATAGGTCTACTTGCGTATCTCTCTGCCGTTTAGGCACTGTGGTATTAATCTCTGGCATTGTCATTCACTGGACATGCTGTATGAATTTTTAAATATTATTATTGTTATTATTATTATTATTATTATTATTATTATTATTATTATTATTATTATTATTATTATTATTATTATTCAGAAGATGAACCTTATTCCTATGGAACAAGCCCACCAAAGGGGCCATTGACTGGAAACTGAAGCTTTCAAAGAGTATGGCGTTCATTAGGAAGAAGTAAGAGGAGGTAAAGTGAAATAAAGAAAGGAGAGATTCACTTGTTAAAAAAGAAAAAAGAAAAATATGTGATCAGAGCTGATTTTCCACCACTCAGTAGTAGTTTTGCAGTCTTGTCTTTTCTTGTGTGAGCTTCAGTAATGTACCATTTTCTAGAAATTTTATTCTTTCCTATGCAAAGTTAAGGAATGATTTTCCAGTCGTGCAGTGGAACCGTTGGAACTTTGAATTTCAAATTTGGTGCAAGTATTTTGTTGAGCAGGCTTACACGAGGCTTACTTCATAGTATATTTGGTCTTTATCTAATTTATTTTACTTTCTCATTTATGTTAATTGTTTTTCTGTGTTACTCCTCTTTTAAAGTTTATATTTTGCCATTTCTTCTACGATACTGGCATGTTTTCTTACTGGGGTTTTGGCTGGTAGAATTTTGTGAAGAGATAGATTTGTCCCGTGGAACATGTGAATACCTTGAGTGTGAATAGGGGGCTGGATATGAATAAACGATTTTTTAGCACGATGTATTTTTATCGTCACTGATGTGTATTTAAATAAAAAAAGAATCATCTTCGTTTGCTATTAGTGAAAGAAAGCGCAAGTAATGCAGAGAATTTGGGTAAGTTTGCGTAATATGTCCAGTATCTGTAAGAGAAATCTTAAAAGAAATGGAGTGTTTGGGCAGCTCTGCTAATTACATTAAAGGACATTTGTAACCTTTTATTGCCCTTTGTAGTTCGGTTATGTGTGGAGTTTCATACATAAATCTGTAGCCGAAGAAAATACCTATGTTCTCCCTATTTTCTCCACCCACTAATATGGTATTGGTGTGGTTTTTATTTGCAAAACTATATGTCATTTTAATGTAGTTTTGGAAAAATAATTCTACTAAAGAGAACAGAAATAAAAAAAAATCTTGTAAGAGAACTGTTTGATAAAAACAAATAACTAAAATTTTGATTTGGAAAAGGACCTGACGCTCAGGCCGACATAAAAAATAAAGCACTTAAATGTAAAAGTACCTTTCAATGACAAGAGTCAGTATTTGCAGAGTTACATGAGGCTTGTTTCCTTCCTGAAATGTATATAACTATAAAGATAACCAGTCCAAAAAAGGAATTCAAAATAAGTATTATATCGGGAAGCTTACTTTTGCACAAGTGCACGTATATGCACTGGGTTGTTTTGTTTGTTTGTTTGTTATGTCTTCACTGAAAGCAGTTTCATCTGAAGGGAAGTTACTCCATATAAAAAAATTCAGTAGTTACAACTTCATCCACCAATAAACTGTTCAGTCAGGGATGAACAAGTACAGAGAACTTTAGCATCTGTAGCCGTTTCATAACCTTGAAACTAAGGCTTAGCAGCAGTCACATTTTCATTGTTTGAGAAAATATATATTCATAAGTCACCGGTTACCTACACATATTGCTATATTTTGTTGTTCTTGAAAGACACACAGTGTATGAACTGACTAATGTACAGTATTATGCTAAGATACAACATTACTTTCTTTGTCAGGTTCCTTCGTGAGCCCCTTCCAGTCGCTGTCTTATCAGTTCTTAGGAAACACTCCAGACCACTGGTGCCACGTCTCGGAGTTAGTCGATGCAAATTGGACGGATCATCAGATTCTTCGTTTTGCCATTCCATTCGAGTAAGTCCACACTTTTCAGTAAGACTTTTGAGGTAGTTTTCTTTATTTGTTATATATTTGCACTCATTTTTATAGTCTAAGAGTCTCTTGTGCGTAAAAGGTTTGGGGATTAATGACTAAATGGTCTAATTATGAATAGTACATCTCTTTAGCTGGTGTTTCTGGAAGAGAACACGCAAATTGAAGTAGAAAAATGACAGCTGTTCCCATTTTTATTTTTATTTGTTATTTTTATTTGTTGTAAAAGAAGAAATTGTAGATGAAGTTGATGTTACTACAGACTAGAGAGACAAAAAGCTTTCAGAACATCTACACAGATATGACTTTTAATACTAGTAAGTATTATTTTTTCCAGCAATGCCACGGGGAAGTATGACGGATGTCTTATGCATAATCTCAATTACTCCTCCGCTGCTGAACTTGGGTACGAGGAGAGCCTGGAGCAACTGGATGCCCTGACTATTGACGAGAGGGAAATAAAGTGTCCAACCAGAGACTTTAATCTGACCGATTTCCCGTCAACGGTTGTGACTGAGGTATGTCCCTTTCTTTAGAACCGTATATACACGAAACACAGAAAATTCAGGTTCAGTGATATTGCTAATACACGAGTAAAAAATGAGCCGAGTTTTGTGTACAGCGTATAATGCTGTAGGAAACTCTCAGCCACGGCCAATGAAACTTTCAGCCGCAGCCCAGGAAACTTTTACTCACGGCCCGGTGGTCGCTTGTGTTGTTGGCACCTATAGCGGTGCCAATCGCACAAACATGAGTAACTTTAAACTTAAATAAAATAAAAAGTACTGGGGCTAGAGGGCTGCAATCTGGTATGTTTGATTTTTAGAGGGTGGATGATCAACATACCAGTTTGCAGCCCTCTAACCTTAGTAGTTTTTAAGATCTGAGGGCGGACGGAAAAAGTTCGGACAGACACACAAATAACCATCTCAATAGTTTTCTATTACAGCAAACTACAAAGGGCAAACTCCCCAGTGCAGAGTATTACTGCTCATCTTAAATTTGGAGTTAACAAGTATGTGTGTGTGACTGATAACAAAATTAATTTTAGTAACATTTTCCCGCGGTGTTGTAACACCAGATAACTTACTATTAAATCAATCGAATTAATCAATCAGGCAATCAGTCTTGAATCTGGATAAGACAGAGCATTTTCAAATGTTCTAATCACTTTGTAGTTGTTTTAGCGCTCCCTCGGCACCTTTTTTATATGAACTCCAGATTTACACTGGTTTTCCAGTGATACCTTCCTTCAGCAGATGCTTTTACTCCCTATTTCTGATAAAGCTACTTTAATACTGCTTTTTCTATTTCTGATAAAGCTACTTTAATACTGCTTTTTCTATTTCTGATAAAGCTACTTTAATACTGCTTTTTCTATTTCTGATAAAGCTACTTTAATACTGCTTTTTCATATCTGAAAAGCTTTCAGTTTTGATTAATTTCGCCTGAAGCGAATCAGAAACCTGACACGTCAGCCTGGCGCTTGCCTCAAAGACCTCCTTCCTATATTTGTGATTCGTGCTTTTTCGGACAGTTGCTCTCAGACGCTGCTGGGCTTGCCCTTGTAGTATTTTGGCCAGGGTTGGAGGGAGGTCAAAGGTTGTGTGTGTGTGTGTGTATGTCATGTTGCTGGTTACCATCGTGAAGGAATTTCACCGAGATTTCATTTGAAATAATCATTACTTTGAGGTGTTACGAACAAAATTAAACCTGTATTGTAATTATTTTGTTAGAAACAGCATGTAAATAAACTACACTTCTTGATCAACATAGGCTGTACACATTGGATCACTATTTAAGTAAATGCAGAGTTTCCCAGTGGCAGATACGCTAAACATTTTATCAGTTGCTAAAACCTGCGTTAAAGTAACTTTTACTGACCAGTCCTTTAAGTAAATAACCTAAACCTAACAATGATGACGCATGTGTGGCTAATGATGTAACCATAATCAAACCAGAAGCACAGTCATTATCTCTTACAACCCTGCTAAGGATGTGCAGCCGACCTTCACTGCAAATCTAGTGTGTGGTTGGCCTTCCAAAATTAATTGTCTTTTAATGACAACTACGAGCTAAGGAAGTGGAAGGATTTGGGGCAAAGACGCAAAGTGACAGTGGTTATGACATTGGTTAGCTGAGCTTGTATTATCTTCCTGAATAGCTATGTCAAAGTAACACTGAAGTTAGGCGAATTTTGCCAGATTGCAGATGGTGATTGAAAGGCAAATGCCCCCCCCAAAAACACTATCTATAAAGCAACACAACTTAGTCCACTTTCTCATTGTGCAAATTCCACAAGCCTCGAAGGGAAAAGGATTATTTATTATCAGTGCGAGCAATAATGGTATTAGTTCTTGTAACTGCCACGACATTGCTGGTATCATAGTCATGAAATCAGACTTAAACTTGTGAAGCTAAGTCCAAATATCATCTTCGTCCTTGACAGTGGGACCTCGTCTGCAACAGAAGATTCCTGTACTCAACCACCTTCTCTGCTAGTTTCTTCGTCAGGCTATTCACTTCGCCTTTCACGGGTTTCATCATTGATGCGTAAGTCATTTTCGATTATTTTTTTTTATTTTTACCTCTTGTGCCTCATGACCTACAAAGACTCGGTTACATTGTAGATGTATATACGAAGTGATTGACGTTCAAGTTTAATGATTAGAAATAAAGCAATAATAGTGTGGATTTTATTTTTCAACTAAGTATTATTAGATCCTAAATAGTGGATTGTGATGCGTAAGTCATTTTCGATTATTTTTTTTTTTTTTTTACCTCTTGTGCCTCATGACCTGTAAATACTCAGTTATATTATAGATGTACATACGGAGTGATTGACATTCAAATTTAATGATTAGAAATAAAGCAATAATAGTGTGGATTTTATTTCTCAACTAAATATTATTAGATCCTAAATAGTGGATTGTTGCAGTTCTGTCTGTCCTTATTGATTTACGGTATTAGTGTATCTTATAAAATGGCTGATGTCACTGTTATCAATTCACTGGGTACTCTGACATCCTGTTGAGTTTTGAGCAAATTTGTTTTATGAAGTGGAAGGCGCAACTTACTGTTTTATATAGCTAGATAATTTCTGAGAGGAACAAAATCCAAGGTAGACATACACTGAGGCCACATTAAAGCCTGGAGTTGTATGTATTTAGTCCATTACTGTTAATTTACAGGATACATAGAACATGATTTGCAATATGATTTAATCTCATTGACGCTTGTTATCATATTTTGAATGTTTTATTATCTCATTTGAATTCCAGCATATTCCCGTTTACAATACGTTAAAGATTTTTTTTTTCGCAAATCATGCAAGGTAAATGTTTCTCAAAGTAAGCGCACAGCAGCCCGGGTGACATCGAAACGGGTTCTTGCAGGTTGTCCAAAAGGTTGTCTTGATAGAATCAATGCACATTATGGTGATTCAACTTTTTAAAGAGAAGAAGTACTGTAGTCCCTGTGACTAACAGTCGAAAAAAATGACCGTCACTAAGCGCAGTTCGAGTTGTACGATGTATGATAATACATTTTTGCCTCGGAATTGTATTGCTGTAGACATACTTTTCCTTATTGATGGTGTAAGGAAAATTTTTCGGGAATTGAAAATTAAGGAAAAATTGTCATAAATTTAAGCTGTTCTTTCGTGGCTGACACTTTTTTTCCCTTTGTTTCTACGGCAAACGTAAAGTAGAGAGTTAATCAGTAGGTTACTGTTAGAGAGATGTCTTATCGGTTAGCTGTATCGAGCCTGAAATATTTTAAAAACCATTATTCGAAGGTCTTGGGAAAAGATGTTGATGGAATATATCACACTACATTATTTTGTGAAGGGAATAAAGACAGTTGAAAGTACTGTACGTCCCTTTTAGAATGAGACCATAAATATTGCTTCTCTGTAAGAAGGAACCCGGTGTTGAAAAAAATTAAGACGTTGCTGTGAGACACCTCAACTCGAATAAAAATTCAGTTTTTCCTACCATAAATGGATCAGTGAGTCAAGAGAGGTGCTAATTATATCACATACTTGCAGTATTAGTATTCGCCGCCTACTTAAGGAGATCAAATATAGATGTCTGAATTATTTCATTCAGTAACCAACGAGCTAGTCACAGACAGATTCCTAGCTAATCCACGCGTTAATCTTTTACTCCGTGTAGCTAATCTGCACATTAATCTTTTACTCCATGTAGTTATTAATCTTTAACGCCATGCATCAGTTAGTCATTCTGCCTGTGGTTCAGTTACGCTGATAGAAAGTTGTTCAGTGTGTGAATTCCTTGTGGGTAATCAGTTGTGCAGTGAAATATTCACTCGTCCTGTTAATCATGACATCAGTCACTCCGCCACTGAGTCTGTCCATCACTGCGTAGTGTCCTCAGTTGTGTGTGAATAAATTGTAACCAAAATCGATGACACTGATTACCTGGCGGGGCTATTCGGTAGAGATGAGTTGACAGAGGGTGTCTGATGAAGTTTCCTGTTGTTTTCGGGCAAAACATCGGAGCATAGTCGGGTAAAACACCTGGAAACATTTAGCAATTTCATCACCGCGGTATATAGCTTCACCCCTTGAACGACCGTATGTCGAAGAAAAAGATTCTGTTATAAGTCGTCGAGTTTGGTCACAAAAGTACATGATTCGGCCGTCGATCACTGAGGGAGAGGGAATGAGGAAGGTTGAGTGATTAATCAGACGATGCAATATCACAACTGTTGATTTACAACAGTAATTTTGTATGAAAGGTCTTGATGATATTAACAATATAAACAGCATGACAGTTCTAACGATGTAAATACACACACTTTGGAATCATGTCATTACATTTTTAAATCTGTTGTGCATCACTATATTGTGATCGGAAATGGGTAAAAAGCCACAGTAATGTAAATAAAAGACTATTTTTCCAAAATACAAAAAGGGTAAACTGTTTTATCTTTTTTGTATTTTGGAAAAATACAGTCTCTCATTTACATTAATGTGGCTTTTTACTCATATTTAAAATGTAAAATTAAGAACTGACATTGGTAACAAGTAGATTTAATGAGAAAGTCATCTTTTGAAAAAGAACAGTGTCTTCAGCAAACTTGCCATTGCTGCTTGGCTTGAAAACAACATCCTGTAGGTCCATTTGGATACAGATAACTACTTCCCACATCCTGACACATTGGTGGCACACAGTCAGTGAGACAATCTGGTTAACTGCAATTTTCCTCACTATTTTTTGGATACTAAACCATCATCATCATTTTGTCTCTGCCAAGACAAATGCTTATTGGTTTAGCTGGTTTAGTTGCCTGTCTGTAATGAATTTACCAGTGGCATGATGATGGTATTTGATTTCGGTAAACAGTTTAATTTGTACATCCAAAATCCATTCCATTTGGCCATGTTATGAATATTCTGTGGTAAATTTACATTTTTATAGTTTTAATTTTTATCTGTGTACTGAACAGGTGCGGCCGCCGATTGAGTATATTAGTGAGCCTGGGTCTGTTCATCCCATGTAGCTTGTTGGCCGCCGCCTCTTCCAACTTCGTTATGTATTTAATTCTACGGATTGTCGTTGCCCAGTTTGATATGTGCTTCTACATGGCCAGCTTTGTTTTGTGTGAGTACAATTTCTCTCTCTTGTTATCTGTTCTGGTATTTACCTAGGTTTCATATAACTGTTTGTCTTTGAAAAGTACTCGTTTTTAATGTTTGGTCCCAAATACTCATTTTCTACGCAACTGTCTATGCGTAGGAAGGACTGCGTCAGTCCGTTCCCTTTCATCACCTCCAGCAGTCCTGGTGACAAAAAAAATCCAAGTGTCAGATCAGTCTCTGCCATCTTTGAAGTCTAGCATAAGCTTTGCTTTCATCCTAAGAACTTCCGAGATCTCTCATAAAATTACCGTGTATTTGCATATTCCTTCTCAGTGTGACCATTAGATTTCATATTTTGGCAAACATCCCCCCTCCCCCCCATACACCAAATTTAGTCTGCATTAAGACATTATACTGTGGATGGGCATATTCTAAGTTGACAGAAAAACCTGACTTTGACAGACAATAGGTGCGTACGAGTTTGGAGTAATATGAATCTTCTTGGAAGTGACGTGGATAAACCTCCAATGAACTCGTAATTTATTCATTGCAGAGCTTTTAATATCATCTTGATATTTAGACTTTTCTCGGTGCTGAGAAATCGATGAGCTTCGTTACTTCCTTTTTCAGTTCCTCTATAAGAACGCGCAGCAATTCATTATCATCAATCGTGTATTTACTTGCTTCCCTTCCTCTGGAATTTAAAGTTCTCTTACCTGGATGCTGAATTTCTTCTCTAACATTGAAGTTTTGTCTAATTCGCGCAGACAAGAACTGGATACAACCTGGGGTAAGAAACATGGACTGAACATTTTAAAAACCTCATCTCAGTTGCATTCGTAAGTCGAGCTTTACCTTAAAGTCGACAATATACAAGATAAGAAAGTAAAGGCCAAAAAGAATTAAAGTGCAGTCGACAAAGAACACGCAAGTGAACCTAAAGTGAAAATAATTTCAACGCAAACACTGACAATCAATTAAATTAGTATCATAAGAGAAATAAAATAAGAATAATAACCAACACAAGACACTTGAAAAACAATTAAAAGGCTTCTCTCTTTCTCTCTCTCTCTCTCTCTCTCTCTCTCCTATCTGGCATGAATTCCTTAAGAAAGAGAAACCGCTGTTTTCATCGGACAATGACCACATGAAATAGAGATACAAGTCACCGCAGTTTTCTTCTATAATCAACTGAAAAAGAACAATTTTCCCGGTATACTGATCACATTCTGAAGTTAAGAGTAGTACTTCTCACATTGTACTTATTCTGCATTGATAGCTCTCACATGTAACATTCACTCCTCATACCTTTATCGTAAATAGCATTTGACAGACTAACAGTGACTTTATACACTTCCCAGTAGTTGCGATACAGACTACATCAGAGAGCTTACTTTGCCACACCAAAAAAATGTTCAGTCAGCAACTCAAAATTCTCTTCATCTCTTGACCTTTTTACATTGGGTGCTTTTCACAGTCTTTGGAAATGGTCTCTGCCCCTGTGGACTTATGTAGTACACGAAATTACAAAATTATTTTATGTAGTACACGAAATTACAAAAATAATTTTATATGATACTAGTCACTTCTAAATCTAGAAGCGTAACCAGCTCCTTCACTTCTGTGTGTGTGTGCGTGTGTGTGTGTGTGTGTGTGTGTGTGTGTGTGTGTGTGTGTGTGTGTGTGTGTGTGTGTGTGTGTAGTATGTAACGTTGAGGGCATCAAGACACAAAATCGGGCCAGAGATTTCTAAGGATTTACAGTTTCTTTTGTCAATTTTACAAGTCACCCAGTCTTGCCTGAGGTGCAGAGACTTATCACGTATCGACTACACAGTACACTCAACCAAGACTTCTAATCTGCGGTGCATCACTATATTCTGATCTGAAACAATGAGTAAAAAGCCACAATTATGTAAATGATAGACTGTATTTTTCCTTTTTGTATTCTGGAAGAATACAGTCGATCATTTACATTATTGTGCCTTTTAATGAAGACTTCTAATTTCCACGCATAGCATCAACTTCCCAGATAGCGCCTCTTCTCAGTTGCATGCGAAAAAGTGGACTCTAGTTACAGTTACACAATTCACGCTGTTACAAAATCACATTAACAAAGAAGTAAGACATTTTATTTCTAGTTCAGAATTTTCCTGACAACGCAACTGACTCCGGGTCCTTGGAATACACTCATCCTCCTCACCATTGTAGTATTGTATTTTAGCTTATTCAGCTTTTTGGCAGAAGTATACTCGTAGAATCTTCCAGTCACTCTTGCCATATATATATATATATATATATATATATATATATATATATATATATATATATATATATATATATATATATATATATATATATATATATATAAGTGAACATAGCAAAAAATGTAAAGTTCCCATTCAATATGACGATTTCATTATTGTGGGTCAAAACGCCAACCCAAATGAATTATTGATCCTCGAGAGTCTATCCATCAAACAACTTGTTCCGCAGTTGAACACCACCCAGTCTACCTCCACGCTCTTGTACATACCTTTCTTAACCGGTTGTTTTTGTGGACATTCTTTTAGCTTTCGTTTATCTCTTGCCATGGTAGGTCGACGACCCCCAGTGGTCCTCAAATATTTCCTAACTTTGTAGTTTTTTAATTTTTTTTTTATTTTATCAGAACTTTTAATCAACATATGTGCTTTTAATTTCTTTAGTAATTTTGTCAGTCTTTAGTGTGCTTTTACGTATATGTGAATTTTTGGTTTTCATTTTAATTAGTGTATAAATGAATTTTTTTAGACAACCTGCAAATTCATATAATTTATATTGGTCATTATTTATTGTGCAGGACCCTGATGATGCATTCAGCTGAATGCGAAACGCCTTGGAATAAACTGTAATACTTCACCATGTTTGTTCCTGCTCCTGCTCCTGTGTATTATATATATATATATATATATATATATATATATATATATATATATATATATATATATATATATATATACATATATATATACTGTACATTTCTCATATATATATATATATATACATTTCACACACACACACACACACACACACATATATATATATATATATATATATATATATATATATATATATATATATATATATATATATATATATATATATATATATACATACATTTCACATATATATATACATATATATATATATACACTTCACGTATATATATATATATATATATATATATATATATATATATATATATATATATATACCTATATCTATATATACATATATATATGTGAAATGTATATATACAGTATATATCATTTGAAAGCGACAATGACCTCTTAACTTCTCATTTCCTTCCCACCTTTTGGATATGCTTGTCACTTCACAGCCTTGAATCTGATAAAGAGGTTCAAATGAAGAAACCCCAAATATCTGCGAAGTAACCGAACACATCTCCTTAGGGTTGGGGTGAGGTTAACGTGTGTATGATCGAGAATAGATTTACATCTTTCTTCATGGCGAAATTGCTTCAGCTTAACCTCGCCCCAACTCTATGAATGCAAGTTTCTTTCTCCTCAAAGGTAGTTGGGGTTTCTTCTTTAGGTACATTTTTATTGGATACATGGCCATAGTGACAGCAAGAGTTGTTAGTCATTATGGAATGCCTGGGATCAATGGCAAGGCAAGAGTCCTCAAGAAATTTCTTTTAAAGGACATAATTGCTGGAAATACAAGAAACTCAAAGAAAAGTATTCAAGGTTTAATTGTATGCAGTATATATATATATATATATATATATATATATATATATATATATATATATATAAAATCCAAAAGGAAAGGGAAACATTGGAGTGCTGCGAGGTCTTTCGACCGTCTGTCGTCTGTTGTCTGCTAAGTAAAGGACGACAGACAGTCGAAAGGCCTCGCAGCACTCCAATGTTTCCCTTTCCTTCGCAGATTTTATCTTTATTTATACATTCATCACATTCCGTATTTTCGTGATTCAGTTATACATATATCTATATATACACACCTTTCTTTGTCTATCACATATTTCCAGCTATCATGTTCTTCAAAAAGATTTTCTCGAAAACTCTGCCTTTTCATTTGCTGCAGGTATACCACACCAACAAACGATGACCCCCTCTCTCTCTCTCTCTCTCTCTCTCTCTCTCTCTCTCTCTCTCTCTCTCTCTCTCTCTCTCTCTCTCTCTGTTATATACCTTTGCATTAAAATCACCTAGCACATTGAATTTTTCACGTTCCTTGAACCCAGCCAGGCACAGATTCGTCCTCTCCCAGAAACCATCATTTTAATTATTTCATATTCTGTTCTATATATATATATATATATATATATATATATATATATATATATATATTATATATATATATATTTGTGTGTGTGCTTGCATGTGTGTATCATCCTTATTTTGGCCAAGTGTCGAATGTTAATTTTTTCACATACGGTGATTTTATTGCTGACTTCTTGTTTTAGTAAAGTATGAAGTCTCTCTCTCTCTCTCTCTCTCTCTCTCTCTCTCTCTCTCTCTCTCTCTCTCTCTCTCTCTCTCTCTCTCTCTCTCGCCTTCAGGGTGTATATTGGGAAAGGCAAACTTGATACTTTGCTGACACAGGAAGTCAGTAATAAAATCGCTATCGTTGTAGTTATCTCAAGAAATTGAAAAAAAATGCAAATATACACATACATGTACATATACATATATATATATACATATATATTTATATAAAATAAATAATGGATCCTTTGGAATTATTGTTCATAGATTCAAAGGTAACGTTACAAAGCCCCGTAATCAGTTTACCTTGAATTTGAACCAGACCATATCCTTTCTTTTGTGTCGCTGTCTTTATCATCCGCCCTTTCTTTGTCCCGTATCATCCACAGGCCTGGAATTAAGCGGCAAATCCCAGAGGTCGATGCTGGGAGTTCTCTTCTGCGTCCCTTGGGCTCTGGGGTACATGGCACTCCCGGGCGTGGCTTACCTCGTACGGGAATGGAGGTTCTTGCAGTTGGCCCTGACGGTACCAGCCTTCCTCACGATCGTTGATTTTTGGTCAGTGGCTGAAGCAGTCTTGAGATTTTGTGTTGTTTGGGTCCTGTTGTTGTTCGATCAACAAAGTTCGGCAACTTTGGGTTTGGTTGTTATTTAGTTGGGTGGCCGCATGAATAGACACATGCAGGTGGGACATTAAGATGTTGAGCATACTAGGGGCTTGCAGCGTCAGCTCATTGATCCCTGGTGAAACCTGGAAAGGTAACCCCCATTCAGTGTCATCCCTTTCATGGGAATATATATATATATATATATATAGGTATATATAGATATCGATAAAGATATATATATATATATATATATATATATATATATATATATATATATATATATATATATATATATATATATATATATATATATATATATATATATATAGTGTGTGTGTGTGTTTGTTCACTCCATGCCGTTTTTCCTTAGAGTGGGTGTAACTGCAGAGGTTGCTAGCACCTTGGGGCCCTTGACTGACGCTGAATCCACGCATCTGAATATGAAAACCTTTGGAAAAAGAATGCAGGAAGTCCCAGAGACCTAAACGTGTATTTGCCGTGAGCCGAATACACCAAGAACGCAAATAAATAAAAAAAAGTATCAGCTTAATAAATCTATGCATAAATTTACCTACGCCACAATTAACATGAAGCTTCGACACTGATGTACTGTATAAATGGCTTAAAAGTTCAACTTCCACATAATCATTTCCATGTCGGGGACGTAGTTGCAATTATGTAAAAGGGGATGGGAAGCTTACTGCAACTCTGATAAAAATCTTGTTAAGTTCTCACTAATATACTGGAAATTCCAGCCAGAGAATAAATTTATGTATTGGAAATTCGTGCGAGAGAATAATTTTCTATAATGGAAATTCCAGCAAGAGAGAGCTAGAGAATAAATTTCTATAATGGAAATTCCAGCAAGAGAGAGCTAGAGAATAAATTTCTATAATGGAAATTCCAGCGAGAGAGAGCTAGAGAATAAATTTCTATAATGGAAATTCCAGCGAGAGAGAGAGAGGGAGAGAGCGAGAGAATAAATTTCTATAATGGAAATTCCAGCAAGAGAGAGCTAGAGAATAAATTTCTATAATGGAAATTCCAGCGAGAGAGAGAGAGAGGAGAGAGAGAGAGAGAATAAATTTCTATAATGGAAATTCCAGCAAGAGAGAGCTAGAGAATAAATTTCTATAATGGAAATTCCAGCGAGAGAGAGAGAGGGAGAGAGCGAGAGAATAAATTTCTATAATGGAAATTCCAGCAAGAGAGAGCTAGAGAATAAATTTCTATAATGGAAATTCCAGCGAGAGAGAGAGAGAGAGAGAGAGAGAGCGAGAGAATAATTTTCTAAAATGGAAATTCCAGCGAGAGAGGGAGAGAGCGAGAGAATAAATTTCTATAATGGGAATTCCAGCGAGAGAGAGAATAAATTTCTATAATGGAAATTCCAGCAAGAGAGAGCTAGAGAATAAATTTCTATAATGGAAATTCCAGCAAGAGAGAGAGCTAGAGAATAAATTTCTATAATGGAAATTCCAGCAAGAGAGAGCTAGAGAATAAATTTCTATAATGGAAATTCCAGCAAGAGAGAGCTAGAGAATAAATTTCTATAATGGAAATTCCAGCAAGAGAGAGCTAGAGAATAAATTTCTATAATGGAAATTCCAGCAAGAGAGAGCTAGAGAATAAATTTCTATAACGGAAATTCCAGCAAGAGAGAGCGAGAGAAGAAATTTCTATAATGGAAATTCCAGCAAGGGAGAGCTAGAGAAGAAATTTCTATAATGGAAATTCCAGCAAGAGAGAGCTAGAGAAGAAATTTCTATAATGGAAATTCCAGCAAGAGAGAGCTAGAGAATAAATTTCTATAATAGAAATTCCAGCAAGAGAGAGCTAGAGAATAAATTTCTATAATGGAAATTCCAGCAAGAGAGAGCTAGAGAATAAATTTCTATAACGGAAATTCCAGCAAGAGAGAGCGAGAGAAGAAATTTCTATAATGGAAATTCCAGCAAGAGAGAGCTAGAGAATAAATTTCTATAATGGAAATTCCAGCAAGAGAGAGCTAGAGAATAAATTTCTATAATGGAAATTCCAGCAAGAGAGAGCTAGAGAATAAATTTCTATAATAGAAATTCCAGCAAGAGAGAGCTAGAGAATAAATTTCTATAATGGAAATTCCAGCAAGAGAGAGCTAGAGAATAAATTTCTATAATGGAAATTCCAGTGAGAGAGAGAGAGAGGGAGAGAGCGAGAGAATAAATTTCTATAATGGAAATTCCAGCAAGAGAGAGCTAGAGAATAAATTTCTATAATGGAAATTCCAGCGAGAGAGAGAGAGGGAGAGAGCGAGAGAATAAATTTCTATAATGGAAATTCCAGGAAGAGAGAGCTAGAGAATAAATTTCTATAATGGAAATTCCAGCGAGAGAGAGAGAGGGAGAGAGCGAGAGAATAAATTTCTATAATGGAAATTCCAGCAAGAGAGAGCTAGAGAATAAATTTCTATAATGGAAATTCCAGCGAGAGAGGGAGAGGGAGAGAGCGAGAGAATAAATTTCTATAATGGAAATTCCAGCGAGAGAGAGAGAGAATAAATTTCTATAATGGAAATTCCAGCAAGAGAGAGCTAGAGAATAAATTTCTATAATGGAAATTCCAGCAAGAGAGAGCTAGAGAATAAATTCCTATAATGGAAATTCTAGCAAGAGAGAGCGAGAGAATAAATTTCTATAATGGAAATTCCAGCAAGAGAGAGCTAGAGAATAAATTCCTATAATGGAAATTCTAGCAAGAGAGAGCGAGAGAATAAATTTCTATAATGGAAATTCCAGCAAGAGAGAGCTAGAGAATAAATTCCTATAATGGAAATTCTAGCAAGAGAGAGCGAGAGAATAAATTTCTATAATGGAAATTCCAGCGAGAGAGAGAGAGGGAGAGAGCGAGAGAAATTTCTATAATGGAAATTCCAGCGAGAGAGAGAGAGAGAGAGAGAGAGAGAATAAATTTCTATAATGGAAATTCCAGCGAGAGAGAGAGAGAGGAGAGAGCTAGAGAATAAATTTCTATAATGGAAATTCCAGCAAGAGAGAGCTAGAGAATAAATTTCTATAATGGAAATTCCAGCAAGAGAGAGCTAGAGAATAAATTTCTATAATGGAAATTCCAGCGAGAGAGAGAGAGGGAGAGAGCGAGAGAATAAATTTCTATAATGGAAATTCCAGCGAGAGAGAGAGAGAGAGAGAGAGAGAGAGAGAGAGAGAGAATTAAATTTCTATAATGGAAATTCCAGCAAGAGAGAGCTAGAGAATAAATTCCTATAATGGAAATTCTAGCAAGAGAGAGCGAGAGAATAAATTTCTATAATGGAAATTCCAGCGAGAGAGAGAGAGGGAGAGAGCGAGAGAAATTTCTATAATGGAAATTCCAGCGAGAGAGAGAGAGAGAGAGAGAGAGAGAGAGAGAGAGAGAGAGAGAGAGAGAGAGAATAAATTTCTATAATGGAAATTCCAGCGAGAGAGAGAGAGAGGGAGAGAGCTAGAGAATAAATTTCTATAATGGAAATTCCAGCAAGAGAGAGCTAGAGAATAAATTTCTATAATGGAAATTCCAGCAAGAGAGAGCTAGAGAATAAATTTCTATGATGGAAATTCCAGCGAGAGAGAGAGAGGGAGAGAGCGAGAGAATAAATTTCTATAATGGAAATTCCAGCGAGAGAGAGAGAGAGAGAGAGAGAGAGAATAAATTTCTATAATGGAAATTCCAGCAAGAGAGAGCTAGAGAATAAATTTCTATAATGGAAATTCCAGCGAGAGAGAGAGAGGGAGAGAATAAATTTCTATAATGGAAATTCAGCAAAAGAGAGAGAGAGAGAGCGAGACAATAAATATATATATATAATATATATATATATATATATATATATATATATATATATATATATATATATATATATATATATATATATATATCTCAGTTCCTTTGCATTTGTATTGTATTTGCAGTCGTTTTAGAGTTTGTTTCTCTTTCAGGCTTTCAAACGAAAAGAATAAAAGATGGATGCTGATGTGTAGTTTGTATATAGTGAGAGATACAGTGATTAGTTCACTACTAGACATGCACAACTATTTTTGGACCCATTCCTTAAGTTTTTTATTGACAGTTTTATTTACGTAGCATTTACATTGATTTAGGTGTCGCAAGATACGCCTGTTTATGTATTCGAGTACGTATGCAAATACACTATACAACATGTTTGTTTTAGGCATCATAAGTAACGTATGTATACAGGAGAGTGTACGTAGCATATGTATATTTAGGCAAATACACGTCAGTGTTACACCATTTTCTATAAAATGTTTGAATCTAAGCAGTTTTTCACGTCTCTAATATTTATTTACCTGGGTGTGATAAGGGCCATCAGAGAACACGCATATAAATGCAACAACACAATATCAAATAGGAATTTCCTAATTATTGTGTTTCTCTTCAGCTTTTTCTTTGTAATATTTTCTTCATCTACCTCCTCCTGAAAACGCCTTTAACGTGCTAAATATTATACCCTGATATTTTAAGAATATTAGAATAAAGAATGCTCGTATTTGACAGGTTGTGCACTTTTTATTTTTATTTTTCAAGACTACTTTTTTTTAAAGATTTTTATGATTTTCTAGATTTATCTTGAAGGATTTCATATTTGATCAGAAATGCTCCCATTCTTTGCATTCAAGAAATCTTCAAAATACTCACTGGATTCACGCAATATTGCTTGCACTTCAGACAGCATATCTCCATTTGCATCTTTACCC
>NC_089780.1:1904199-1991699 GCF_040412425.1 Macrobrachium rosenbergii | reverse complement strand
CCATTTCAGTCCAGCATCCACACTTCACTTCTGTAAAGGAAGATTTGGTTTAACAATCCTTTCGAACTTTACAACCGTGGCCCTTGCACACTCCAAATATTACAAATCTTTTGTACATATGCTGCTACTTCCTACCCTGTTTTACGGTAAGAATGGTAGCATCACACAACACCTTTTTATCAGGTATTTATTTATCTCGTGTACAGGCATATATATACGAGTACACGCACACATATATATATATATATATATATATATATATTTTACATATATATATATATATAATTTATATATATATATATATATATATATATATATATAGCTCGTATATATATATATATAATGTATATATGTATATATATACATATATATATATATATAATGTATATATGTATATATATACATATATATATATATATATATATATATATATATATATATATATATATATATATATATATATATATATATGAAAGTCCTGACGATTCCAGTTCATTTATCACTTATATAAATTCCCCTTCGGCGACAATTCTCCGACGGAGATATACCGAGGTAGCGTGAATTTCGATATTAAGCGACGTTTGTAGCTTCATGATTATATATATATATATATATATATATATATATATATATATATATATATATATATATATATATATATATATATATATATATATATATATATATATATATAAAACAGGGGCAGGCGACGGCCAGTAGGACACATCAGTGCGAAGGTGGACCATGGGAAAGTACTAAATTCAGCAAAATTCTTATTTTTTATGACATCGAACTGGCAATCCTTCCATCAAGAAATTAGTTTCCTTTCTGAATATTTTACGAATATCTGATTCCCACAGACTCTATTTTTTTAAAAAAAGCTCCGTATGTTTCTTTAAAAACAATTCATTAATACCGCCAAACCTTGTACAGTACCAAAATTAGCTTTTTATGCCAAATTCCCCTTTTTACGTGATGAGCCATCTCGAAAAAGAATCGCACAAATTGATCTTAAACATTATGGTGTCATTAATCTAAAATGAATCCCAAAAAATCCACTAACGGTTGGTTCCTCTTTCAGATACAAAGATCGATTAAACCCGCTGTTGACCTCTAACGTGGTATATAAGTATACTTGCCCTAAGTGTAACTCTGGGACATATGTCGGATCCACGAGGAGGTTACTGAGGGTCAGAATCGACTCTCATCTGGAATTAAGTTTCCGTACTGGCTGTAGGCTCTCCAATTTCTAGCATTCTAGCATAAGAAACCACTCAAAAAATTGTAAAACGTACATTGATAGAAATGATTTCTGTATCATAGGCCAAACAACCAATGTATACGAGCTGCCCATCCTCGAATCATTATTTATTAAACAACTGGTTCTCCAGTTAAATACCCAGACCTCGTCCACACAGCTCTACCTGAGTTGACTTTTTATCTATGCATTCTGTCTTCTGTCTGTTCTGCCTTCTTTGTATGAGGTTGGTTAGCAGTCTTTGGTCCTGCTTTTGTGCTGTTTGTTTCTTTTATTATCTGGTATTCTAACTGTTTTCGTATTTTATGAGTTTTATTGATTTTTAGAGCAATTTTTAGAGTAATTTATTCATTATTTAACAGAATCCCTGATGATGTAATAGAGTTATTACAAAACGTTGGAAATTAAAAATTGTGCTGAATTTAGTACGTTTCCATGGTCCACCTTTGCACTGATATATAATATATATATATATATATATATATATATATATATATATATATATATATATATTTATATATATATATATATATATATATATTTATATATTTATATATATATTATCATACATATGACTTACTATATGGGAAAGAATACTGTAGGGTAAGACATCACTGGCACCAAAGAGGGGGTGTGGAAAGGGGTGACCTGTAAAAATAACCGAAAACGACAGAGATTAGTGTCTAATCCATAGTTTTTGAGAACACTAAGATGAATAGTGACGCTCCTGATGCCCTTTAAGACCAAGTTCAGCTCCGATGGGAAGGGGGGTGACAAGGGGGTGGGAAGGGGGTGACATGTAAAAATAACCAAAAATGATAATTATTATTGAGGTCACTGAGATGAATAGTGACATTCGCAATGCCTTTTAAGTCTAAGTTCAGCCCCGATAGAAAGGGAGGGTGAGAAGGGGTAAAAAATAAAATGTCAAAAACGACAGATATTAGAGTCTAATCCATAGTTTTTGAGGCCGCTGAGATGAATGGTGATGCTCCCGATGCCCTTTAAGTCCAAGTTCAGCACTGATAGGAATGGAGGGTTTGAGAGGGTGAAATATAAAATGTAAAAAATGCTGGGCAATGTAACTGAAGTAACTATCTTAACAGGAAAGAGAGAGAGAGAGAGAGGAAGTGAGAGAGAGTGAGTAGAGGGGATGTTGGGAGGAGAGAGAGAGAGTGAGTGAGTTGATTGGTTGTCATTCAGAGTTTTCCCAGGCAGTGCTGTGTTGGTCAGCTAGTATATGTATATAATATACACACACACACACACACACATATATATATATATATATATATATATATATATATATATATATATATATATATATATATATGTACATGTACTGTATATATATACACACAGATATATATATGTATATATATATATATATATATATATATATATATATATATATATATATATAAGATTTTATGAGCATGCTTGTTTATTATCGATAGACATACTATGTATTGAAACATTTGTAATATATTATGGTTTAGGAACATTACAGACTGTACTGTCAAGCTGGGAAAAAGTAGTACTTATCTTTCCCAAAAATCCCCCAACTTTATACATTGTCATCAACATGTAGAGAACTAATGACAAGACTAAATAGATATGAAGGAAAGAACAAGAAAATGGAATTGAGATATAGGTAATACAAATCATGTTATTTTAAAACTTGTTCAGATACACTCCAGACATATTATTGCCGTTATATTGTATAATATATGATATATACGTTATGTAAAAAGGCCAGTTACAGAAAGCAATATAAACAATAATAAAAATGTCTGCATCTAAATAATCTTGTTTGGCAACTTCCGTACTACTGTAGAAGTACCCCTGGCTTGGGGCACTAATTTAGCATTGCCTCAAGGTCGAAGCGTTCTTAGTAATAGCCTTTTAATTTATCTGAAGAAATATTTCCTAAATTTCGTCAGCCAACAGCATTCGCTTTTTGAATTGGCAGGCTTCGTGAGCTAAACTGATATTGAGCTAAACTGCATGGCGTTTGTAGTGTCACAGTCACTGTTAAAGAAAATATAATTGTTATTTACATCATTATTATTACTGTGTTGATGCTGTGTTTATTCGCATTTTTTCACTAAAGAGTTTTCTCACTCACAGGTTACTCCCCGAGTCTCCGAGGTGGCTAGTTTTGAAAGGCCGCCACGAGGAAGCCTTAAATATCCTGAAAAGGGCAGCCAAGATGAACAAACGTCCCGCTTTCAAAGAGGATGATGTTCTTCAGAAAATGAAGGCGATGCAGGCTGAGGTGAGATCAGAGAAAAGCTTTGTTGTGTACGGGCCAGGTTTTTAAGAGAGATGGCATAAACGAAAGGTCAAAGGTGAAGTAAGATTTGTAATTAGAGTCGAGTCAGAAATAGTCAAAGGAGAAGTGAGTTGTGGAGTTACTGGCAATCACATATTAACTTGGATGTAAGGTCAGAATCTGAACTCCTAGAACTTTCAGGGGAGTCACCAGACATAGGGTACTTGGCCTGTGTAGTCATGTCTTGTGGATCTCTACAGCCCAGAAACTTCTTCAGAACCTTCAAGTCTTGTAGCTATGCCGGCAGTGTACACACCATCCACTGACACAGCTCAGATTTTGTTGCTTGACAGTTAAGTGTATTTACAGAAGACAGTTGTATTGGACCAGATCGAAACCCTTAAGAGGTGACTTCAGGCTGACCTAGGTTACAAGTAAACTTTTATTGCTAATATGCAGCTCACCAGATGCACCGTTCACATTTGTTTTACGTGCACGCTGTAAGTTTTTGTGTGTTAAACCCCTTTTGATTCAATATCCTTCCCATTTCATCTATCAAATTTTATGTATGTTAAACCCCTTCTGATTCAATATCCTTCCCATTTCATCTATCACAATTTTTTTTTTTTTTTTTTTTTGTATGTTAAACCCCTTCTGATTCAATTTCCTTCCCGTTGTTGGCTCAACAGTTTCTCATATAATTCAAACTTGTCTTTCATAAACACTCGCCATCTTTTCTTTGTGAATACATCTAACCTCAACCTCATTTTCATCGGTAATTAATATTTACCTAATCCATTTTTCAGTATCCAAACAACATTTAATAATCTTTCCCTTCTTACTTTCCATTTACATTCATAACCTTACTCTAGCACCTTCTAACTTCCTTATCTTACACAAACATTTCCGTCTAGCTACTTTTTGGCAGTTATTGGCAAACATCCGGCACTCCTTGCTCCATTCAACCCTTTTCTTATCAGACAACGTTGCACGTACAGTTGATGGCCTTTTTCTGGCGTCTTGCAACACACCATACATAAAGGCGTTAAATGGACATGAAAACATAACAGACTTTTGTATATGTCATCAGCATCCCTACGTTTTGACCGTCATATTAATTGTCTTTGTTTTTTGGTATTTTTGCTATCAAATGTACTGCAAAATAGTATCCTGTTTTCTTAACTTATCTTTCTGTAGTTTGTGACTCTATCTTAGACTTTTGCATACTCGTGTGCTCTTCTCACTTCCTTCTTATGTGATGTTCTCACTTCCCTCTAATCAACCCCAACTACTTTAATTGTTACATATAGCTTAATTTTTAACCATTAATCGCGAACTAACATTATCAGTTTTCGTTTTACTTGCACCCGATAATGATCAGTAATTTCTTTATGTTCATCCCGGATGTCCATGCCTTTCCACTTCAAATAATGCTTTTTTGGCACAATCATTCTTTTATTTTCATTAACTGGCATCTGCAACTACTGATGTAAACCATGTTGATAACTGATAACCACCCTCATGATGAGAAACATCGCCACCTTTGGGGAATCCAAGGAATCTGGGGACTAACTTTGTTTACAAATTTAAATTTGGAGAAGGCATGAAAGCCTCTCAATATGAACTACGATGGACACGAAGTAGCTGTAGGATGTTTGATTCTTGGAACTGGAAGATTCATAGAGAAGCATCCTGGTCAGTGAAATTTATTGTCTTCATTGTTCATAAACTGAAAGGTGTGTTAACTTTCATTTTGGATTCTTGAAGTTTTTACTGTGCTCACCTGTATGTCGGGGTGCAGTCCCACTGCCGGCAGCCCTGAAGTTGACCATGGTTTAATGTCCGAAGCAGATATCAGCATAAGAATAAAATGGACCAGCTCTGTAGCAGTTTTTATTTACTCTTTCAACAAGTCAGCCTTGAAGATAAGTGCTGGAAATTGTACAAGTTTAGCTTCAGTTATATATACAACACGTGCGGAAGTAGGTAATGAAAATTAAGCTAAAAATGTCGTTTTATATCAGTCCCTCTCAGCCCTTGAATAATATAATTTGTAGGGGAAACTTCAAATGATTAGCCCCCGTAGGAGGGTAGTACCATCAGTGCACCTCAAGTGGTATACTGTGGGCATTACTTAAGGGTCTTTGCAGTGTGCTTTCTGCCCCTAGCTGCAATCACTTTTCATTCCCACCCTCTATAACAATGGATTCATAGGGCAACTGCGAGGCTTTCCTCCTGTTACACCTTTCAACCCACCTTACTGTCTATTATCCTTTCAGCGCTGAAGGACCTTATAGGCCCCAGTGCTTGGCCTTTGGCCTAAATTTTGCATTCTGTTCTCTCTAAATGATAAGCAAATCGTCACCAAGGACACTCGAATCCCAGAATGGTTGAGAAGCGACGACATTTCAGTGACTGTAACTATCAAGACAGGTAAAGGTGGATACCAACTATGTCGCACACAGGACTCGAATCCAAGTTTTTGTACTTAGAATCGATATCAGCCCACCTCCAACATGGTAGCCGATTGGTACGTTCGAAACACGTGGCTTTATATGAATTTTTGTCGCATACACCGTAACTTTTTTTTATATTCACAAACATTAAGCTAAAAATGTCTTTTAACAGAAAATTTCTTCAACTTCGGAATGACATATCCGGGGGGACCAATGTATATATATATATATATAATTATATATATATATATATATATATATATATATATATATATATATATATATATATATGCATATATATATACATATATACACACACACATATATATATATGCAAGTACATATATATTTATTAAATTACTGCTGCACCGATATCATCAATCCTCCTCAGCTTTCAATAAATAACATCTCCCTCTCACAGGAATCGGAAGAAGGCACCAACAGAGACTGCTGCAGTGGACTTGCTGTTCACACCAAGGAATTCGGATCTCATCTTTTCAAGCTGGTCAAGTCTTGGCCTCTTCTGCGCCTGACCCTCGTCGTCATGTTTTGCTGGTTCGCCGCCTCCGCCACCTACTATGGCGTCTCCCTGAACGCCGTTAATCTCAGGTGAGTTCTTCTTAAAGTCCAAGATCTAAAAGATGATACTTCAGACCTTGCTAAAGTCTGTTCAGTTTCTGGACGCAATATCGCTTCGATAGCTGCCATAGTTTGTCTTTTCGTTGCCCTCCTCTTTCCTTTCACTTATCTGAATCGCAATTCGTTGTCCTACTGTGATGCGTTGACTTCATCGGGCATGATAAGACTTTGACGTCAGGCTGAAGCAGAGAACCGATGCACAGGTTCTGAAAACTCTCGGCGGATGATTAGCAGATGTAGGAGTGAATGACTTTTTAGTTTTCTGTCAAAGAAAACTACTGAGATGACTTTTTGTCTGTCCGTCCGCACTTGTACTCTCCGCCCTCAGATCTTCAAAACTATTGAGGAGGCTAGAGGGCTGCAAATTGGTATGTTGATCCTCCACCATCCAATCATCAAATATACCAAATTGCAGCCCTCTAGTCTCAGTGGTTTTTAAGATCTGAGGGCGGACAGAAAAAGTGAGGATGGACAGACAAAAAGCTATCTCAATAGTTTTAAGGTTAAATTTAGCCCTGATCGTGCGTCTGCCACCACTATAAGTGCCAACAACACAAGCCACCATCGGGCCGTGGCTGAAAGTTTCCTGGGCCGCGGCTGAGAGTTTCATGGACGGTGGCTGAGAGTTTCATACAGCATTATACACCGTTCAGAAAACTCGATTACGCCGAAGAAACTTCGGCGCATTTTTTACTTTTTTTTGTGTGTGACCTAGCTGTTAGTTTTAGTGCTCGAGTTTTGTCAACCTGCTGCTGTTTGTCAGTCATATTCTTTCTGAGTCTTTCTTTCTTGCGCTGTTTCCTGCGAGAATGCCGTTGGTTGTCTAGCAGCCATCTGTCTAATCCTTTACCTATATTTCCGGTTCTCTCTCTCTTTTGTAGCCCGGGTCCAAAGAAAGCAAGAAAAAGAAGAGGAAGGAGGAATGGTCATGAGTCAGGGAAAACAGAAGCAAGGAAGAGAATTCCAAAGCTTAGCAGTTTAAGGGAAGAGGCTGTCACACAACCGTGGGATCCAAGGATCACCAACTTCCACAGGAAACGTTTGGTTATCTATATTTAAGTGATTGTATCTTTTTTTTATTTCTGAGTATTTTCATTTTCATTTCGCTTTTCTTACTTATGCCTTAGTCCGTTTTACCTTCGTATCATCATTAAAAAAAGACAAAAAAAAAAAAAAATAGCTCATATCTTCCAATAGGACAAATAAATTGTTCCTAAGTGGTTGAGATTTTAGAGAAGTTGGGAAGCTTGTACTTTCAGTGAGCGTATGGGAGACAGACCAGATAAACAGATGATCTGGTCAAGTCTGTAATTTCAAACATTACACAGAGGATGAGTCTATTGTCAGTTTGGGCTGTTCCCATAATTACGAGAAGAATAAAAGGGGAATTGTCGTAAGGCATTGTGGGGTTACAGTCTCTCCAGCAAATGACTGAAGATTATGCGGTCTCTTCTGCCTTGGAGTCGAAAGATTTTGAAAGGACGATTAAAAGCTGTGTTACAGTGTTGCAATACTTTAACATTGGTCGTAGTCAACCCCAGCCATTATCTGACAAATGTTTTGTTCCCGTGAATTTCAGGAACTTTGCTTATAAAATGTAAAGGTGTCACTGTCTTGAAATGCTTCTCAGATCTAGAGCTTCCAGATGGTTTTTAATAGTCATTATATCTTTCCAAAATTCGTGGAGAATGTGCAGATTTAAATCTGTAGCACAATGATTTTTTGGTTAAAAAAAAAAGCTGTTGATTAAAGGTTATAGGCTTTTATACCTCCCTTTAAAATATTACGCGTCTCGGTATCATTCCAGTAGTTTTATCTGTGATAGCAAAATTAATACATGAAAATATACAGTCATGTTTGTTTGTAATTCCACATAAAATTCTCTTTATGCGGAATTCCATTTTAAGAACTGTAACAAGTTGGAGGAATATGTATTTATTTCTGTACTTGCTTTTCGTGTTGTTTACCTTTGATACTGGATGTTAAAAGCTAAACATACGGATGAAAGGCTTTATTTCAATTTTTGCCTACATGCTGTCATTACCTGGTACTAGTTAATCTGTCTCACTCTTCTGTCTTTGTTTTAGTGTACAGGTCGCATTCCCTTTGTGTTGCAAATTTGTTTTAAAGATTCAGCGAGGAAACTATTCAGCATTAAACTGATGTTAACAGTAAAGTTAAGCAACAGTCATTTTTATGTGTTCTCTTCAAGTTAATTTCCTCTATTTGCTCTGTGAATTATATGAGGATCCAGTGGCTTCAACACAAAAAATGCAGGTATAATATGATGAGTAATTGTCATCTCGAAACAATATCACAGTGGAAAGAACGAAATAAACGTGTTTGTATGCATATATACAGTATATATACATATACATATACATATACATATATATATATATATATATATATATATATATATATATATATATATATGTGTGTGTGTGTGTGTGTGTGTGTGTGTGTGTGTGTGTGTATGTAATTGTAATAGCCACAATGCCCTCTTAACTTTCTCGAATTCTTCGCGCTGTTGTGGATAAGCTTGTCACTACAAAGCCTTAAGATCCAAATGCAAGAAATATGAAGAAATTCTGATGCCTGGTGGCGAGAAACGAACCCGCATACACTGATCAGAATGAGCGTTTCCCGCTCCCGAGCATCAGAATTTCTTCATATTTCTTGCACTTGGATCTTAAGGCTTTATAGTGACAAGCGTTTCCAAAAAATCGCGAAGAATTCGAGAAAGTTGAGAGGGCATTGTGGCTATTACAATTACATATGTATCTGGTAAAAAGTGACCAGTAGATTCGACATCTATATATATAGGCATATATATATATATATATATATATATATATATATATATATATATATATATATATATATATATATATATATATATATATATATTATTCTCTAATTATTTATATAATATATATATATATATATATATATATATATATATATATATATATATATTACACACACACACACACGTTAACATAACAATTAATTTTAAATTACTAAAGTGTCCAAAGACCAAATGCACATGTATCAACAATAGCTAATATATTGTGGTCCTTTATACCTGTGTTAATATTCTTAATTTACTTTATTGAATTTTGCACCTTATCTCTTGCGATTTCACTGCTCCATCCTTTGTGATACACATCTATCATCTATATATATATATATATATTATATGTATATATTAGATATTAGATATATATTATATATATATATATATATATATATATATATATATATATATATATATATATATATATATATATATATATATTTAGAACTGTGTCTACTGCTGTTTTTATTTTACTGTATGTTCTGTTACTTTTGAATTTAATTTCGTTTGTCAATTTTGTGAAAATATTTGTAATGTTTAAATTTTTTATATTAGTATTACAATTTTACAAGGAATATTAGGTTTTGTTTGTAACAGTCCAGATTTAAGTATGTGGCAAATTACGAAACGCTGTAATAGAGACAGCTTGTACATCTGTGTGTCCTGGTTCCTTTTTGAGGGTACAGGAAATTAGCCTGACTTCCGTTCGTATTTTCTATCAGTTCTGGATTTCGTATTCTTTCGTATATTCCACATTCCAAGACGTGTTGCCAATTACACCTATTCAGTTGGCATAAGGGAAAGAATAGCTGATATACTGATCAAAGCTTTATTTTCCTGATATTCTAATTAAACCAGAATCCAAGAGAGAATCCGTATTTTGTCATCACTTGAAACAAAAACGAAAAATGTATGAAAATCTCCAATGTGTTGGTGGACTACTGTAATAATTCAAAATTTGCAAGCAACAGAAGACCTTGGAGGGAAAGCAAATGCCGTTAGGTAGAATATCAATCAAAATCGTCTCATACTGAAATAATTTAGAATCTACAAAAAACTAGATTAACAGAGAAAGGTTGAGGCAGTTCAAACCATATCAGTGGTGAATTTTGACAAAAGCTGTTGACAAGAGTTTGGAGGTACCATATACTGTACAGTAGTGTAGTAGTCAAGACCGCGGCAGGATTGCGATGGTGATTAGCTTTCTCGTCCTGTGATGAGAGGGACCAAGACTCTGCTCTGCTTTTAGTGCTAGTTCCTGGGTGCTTGGGTTGCCCACTCTAGGAGCTGATCACTTGGTACCTTTTCTGGAAGGGCTTACTTTCCAGCAAAGCAATTATTTCGGCCCGATATCCAGTGGCCCCTTGATAAACTCGTGTACTCGCTTGAATCGATGATGGCGGATTCCTTTCATTTCTTTTACTGTACCCCCGTTCATATCCTATTTCTTCCATCTTACTTTCCACGCTCTCGGAACAACTGATTCATAGTGCAACTGCTTTGAGGTTTTCCTCCTGTTACACCTTTCAAATCTTTATAATGTCAGTTTCCATTTCAGCGCTGAATGACTTCATATACAGGTCCCAGAGCTTGGCCTTTGGCCTGAATTCTACATTCTATTCTAGGGCAGATTCCACATTTTCTGTTGGTAGGATAACTACTCTTGAAAAACAGCTTGGCCTGAATGGCCTCCCTCTATTTCGTGCTATGACCAGTATCCTTCAGTTGTGCGAAAATTCCCGAACTCTGAGCCACGTATCGGATCGTCCTTGCCTCGCTAATCTTTGCAAAATGTTCCGCTAGTCTCCCCGCCATGTGTTCCATTGCAAGCATTTTCTGGTATGGAGTACCGGAATCAACATTTTCTTTATTTTAATGTAAATCAGGGAATCGCCTTTTGTTGTCGCAGAGGTAAAAATGAACTCATTCTTGGAACTGAGGGGTTTAGAAACGTTATTGAGGTTGTCTATATAAAATAATTTTATTTTGTTAAAATATGTTTGTATATTATTTAAAGGACCGTTATAGTAATTTTTTCCGCGTTGTTGATAGATTCCTTCATATGTGTTGATTGATTGATTGATTATGAAATTGAGGTCTTGAAGACCAAGCGCCGGAACCCATCAGGATTATTCAGCGCCGTAATGAAGGTGAAGTATATAAATTAATGATATGATTGATAATGAATAGGTGAATGATGACATACTAGTAAAATTCAGTGTTAAAATATGAACGTAAAAATGAAGAATGATTAATATCATTCTTCATTTTTTACGTTCATAGAACCAACAAAAAATAAGTATATGTTAAACTTTTATATTCAAAATATATATTGAGTATAAGAATAAATGACTAAAATCATTATCAAATATACTGAAATCAACTCTCGTTAAAATAACCAGATTCTTTCAGGGCTAAGCTCTCCGAGTACAAGATCACAGCCAACCACGCTCTTCACTGAGACATCATGATTATGAAATGAGTGTGAGAAACTGCAAAAGTTGTATCCCCGTCAATAGTACGAGAGTTTTGTTAGTTTTCTAATGATCAAAATATCTAGAAATAGCAATCTGCCTTAGTTTTCTAATGATCAAAATATCTAGAAATAGCAATCTGCCTTCATTTTCCTTTTCAAATAAAAAAAAAAAAAGTTGAAATCCTCTCAGACTGTTGTCCCATAACCTAACAACCGTGTCCCTAAGGATATCGTTTGTTCTATATCACATTGTGGGAGTTACTGCACGACAAAAGTCATTTTTAAAAACACTCCACGGAAAGGTTCACTCAGAACAATAATTCAGTTTGAGGCCAGTGGGTGAGTGATTTACCTGTTATAATGAGCGATTATTATGCTGTTACAGTTCAGCAGGTCATTAAAGGGTAAAGTGATTTGCGGATAAAAGAAGCACGCTCTCACGTACTGTATACATGATTATTGCCGGAGAATGTGCGGCTACCATTTTTCTAAATATTGTGCCACTAATATTTTTCTCCATCCAGCTACTACTATTACTACTCGTATTCTTATGATTATTATTATATTTGTGAGGCTGCGAAGAATATGCATCAGTCCCTATGAAGCAGTGTAATGAGGAAAAAATAAGCGACAGGTTTTGTCAGTTAGGTGGACAGATCTTAAATCTGTGTACACCCGTTCCACACACCGCGCACATAAAGCTTTACGCCAAGTATCTAATTGTTGAGATATTCATTTGATTAAAGCTATACTTATTTCATGTGATGTTATTGTCTTTTATCTTAATGCTAACAAAAGTCGAGCACTTCATGGTCTGAGATAATTTCAGTCTTCACAGCATGCAATATGTTGGTGTTCAGTTCCTCATTGTTTTTGTCCATTGATGTCTCGTATATATCTGAATTTTTATCATTTTTATGCCATATAGCTTGATGTCCACATATATTCCATATATATATATATATATATATATATATATATATATATATATATATATATATATATATATATATATATATATATATATATATATATATATGTATATATATGCACATGTAGATAGATAGATAGATATAATTATACATATACAGTATATGTATAGATAGATATATAAATTTCGAACCCAGGTCTTTCAGTTGAAAGGCAAGGCCGCTGCTAACCAGGCCGCACAAGTCATAAAAGAAGTTGGAACCTGAGTACCACTGTACCCAAAGAATTACCTGGGTAGGCTAACTGCCTTCCATACCAGCGTGTTTTCCCTTACTGCCTAGGTAATTCCTTGGGTACAGTGGTACTCAGGTTCCAGCTTCTTTTATGACTTGTATGGCCTGGTTGGTAGCGGTCTTGCCTTTCAACTGAGAGACCTGATGTGAGTCAGAAATTTATTTCTGTTCCACACGTGATTGTGTGTTGATTATTTCTATATATATATATATATATATATATATATATATATATATATATATATATATATATATATATATATGTTATATATATATATATATGTTATATATATATATATATATATATATATATATATATATATATATATAAATATATATATATATATATATAATATACACAAATGTATATTATCTTGTTAATTTCTCACTTAAATTATGCTACTTCATAAAATATTTGAAAAAAATTGGATTTTCTATCTGTTGTAGTCGCACACTAAAAGGTCGAAAGACTTTTCACGTCAGCAAGTTTTCCAATCTTCTCTATAACACCAGCGTTGCAGTGGAGTTTTACTTTTATTTGTTAACAAACAAAATCCATTTCGATTTCAGCGCCAACGTGTACCTGTACATGTTCTTCGGGGGTCTCTTGGAGCTGCCTTCCTACATTCTGCTTTGGCCTCTCGTCTCCTTCTTGGGCCGCAAGTGGTCCTTCATTTTTCTCTTCGCAGCGTGTGGGGTGGCCATCGTCGCCATTCCAATCCTGGATGAGTTTGCACCTACAGGTGGGATCCAAAATCCTGTGACTAGCTTAATAATAAAAAAAAAAATACTCATAGCAGCATGAGTCTTGAAATGGAGAAACAATTCCACAGTAATGTTTATGTGCATGTTTTTAAAAATAAATCTTTACAGAGAGCTTTTCTGGAATCTGTTCGGTTCCCTTTTTCAATCTCATACATTGCTGTGGATTTGTTTCTCCATTGGCTACCTTGTTAAGGAATGATTTATTTATTTATTTATTTATTTCTGGAGAATTATTAATATCATTAAGAAAGGTGGGTGCATCATCATACTTTGTATTGCTGAAACTGTCCTATCTTCTTCGTGTTTCAACGTGGCTATTTCGAAGTGAACATAGACCTCAACACAGTGTCAAGTCAGTGTAACATTTCACAAAGTTGAAGATCTGTTCAGTTTCATCATGGCGTTTCTCACCCGGTTTATCAGGTTAAATTTAAATATTTCGTCTTTTCATTTTGTAAGTTTATTGTCACTCCACAATGGATGTTACAGACGCCAAGTTCGTAATTTCGTAAGTTTAGGATGAAATTCCTTAATACTTCTGCGATTCACAGCCGTCGAAGGTATTTTCAAAAGCAAAACTTATCGTCATGACGGGGGATGTGTTATTCAAACGAAAGGAATTAGAAAGACACTGTCGTTTTTCCCAACTGATCGACTTAAGCGGCAGTGGGGATCAGTATACCTGTGACACTACTGTAAAATATTCATTATTTATTGTTGTTTGGGAAGGAAGAATATTACTCATCAAAGTAAATCTGACAACATATATCTTGTGTGTAGGCTTTAGTTTGAGATAAATAAATGAAAAGCCTGTGTCTGCAGAATCCACCGCAGAGCAACAACACCTGTGCATAAAGGGCTTCTTTGTATATGTGATTTAGCTTAAAAGTAATAGACCTTCTTTTTACACAAAAGTTAAAGTGTATACAGAAGTAAATTTCAAGTAAAACTGACTTATGTGATTACAGATTAATTTAAATGCAGACATTCTTCTTTCTCAATGAAGTTTAATTATAGAGCAAAAACGAGGATGTATACGGATTTCCCTTTGAGACTGCGAGGCTTCTATGCAAACAGATTTTAGTTTTAGAGCAAAAAATCTTTTGAATTTAGCTCAGGAGAAAAACACTTTCTGATCACCGAATTCGCTCAAGACCAGAAATCGTTTAGCGTATAAAGAGTTCGCAAAGGAAAGAACCTCATAGTATACACTATTTGGTTTCAGAATTTTTCTCTTTTTTTTTTTTTTTTTTTTTTGATGGAGAAGAGCAAAATACTTTGTGTAAACAAATGTAGTTTAAAAGCGGTTTAAGAGAAAAGGCTGTCTCTATATACAAATATCACAGACCTAAAAGCTTCGTCGTTTATAGAACTCAGTTTGAGAACAAAATGTTTGTACATTCAAAATTCAGTTTAAAAACAAGTAACACTCTTCGTATACATAATCAAGTTTGAAAGCAGAAAAACTTCTTTGTGTAGAAAATTTAGATTAAATGCGAAGGAAACTTAGTTTGATTAGAAAGAGACTTTGTATACATGCCAAATAAAGTTTAGTATAAATAAAGTTTCTGCACGAAAGCTTTCTTATATTCAGTATTATTTACTCTAAAAAGTAATGGTAGATACAAAACGTTTCTTTCTAAGTAATATAGCTTTAAGCAAATTACAGTTTGTGTTTACAGAAATCAGTTTTGGAGCAAAATTTAAGATTAGTGTTAAATAAGATTTCTATGTAATCAGGTTTGCAAGAGAAAGGCCTTTTTTTATACAGCACTACCTTATTAAAAAAATCCTTGTAAATACGAAGCGTTTGTTTAAACAGTTTAAAGTAAATAACAGATTCTATGTTTACAGAATTTAGGATAAAAAAAAAATCTCCTGTTTATTCGGAATTCAAGTAAGAATCGACATTATGGTTTTAGTTTTCGGTAAAAGAAAACTATTATAGAGATGGCTATTTATCTGTCCGTCCGCACTTTTTCTGTACGCCCTCAGATCTTAAAAACTACTGAGGCTAGAGGGCTGCAAATTGGTATGTTGATCATCAACCCTCCAATCATCAAACATACCAAATTGCAGCCCTCTAGCCTCAGTAGTTTTTATTTTAGTTAAGGTTAAAGTTAGCCATGATCGTGCATCTGGCAACGATATAGACCAGGCCACCACCGGGCCGTGGTTAAAGTTTCATAGGCCGGGGCTCATACAGCATTATACCGAGACCACCTAAACATAGATCTATTTTCGGCGGCATTGATTATACGCTGTACAGAAAATTCGATTGCGCCGAAGAAACTTCGACGCATCTGTTACTTTTGTATAAAATTCAGAGTAATTCGCAAAAAAGAAGAAATCTTTTGTCTTCTGCAGAATTCAGTTAAGAGCGAATTTCCTTTCCGTTTACAAAATGTGGCTTTGCGGTTAAGTTTTAGTGCATACAAGATATATTTTAATAGAAAAATAAAGTGGTTTTTGTGCATCCATAATTTGAGTAAAAGCTGTTTGCACAGCATTGAGTTCTAAAGTGCAATAGCTTCTGAGTAAACAGAATTTTGAGTGAAAGAGAATAAGCTTTTGTGTATACAGCATTTCTCATCAAAACAAAAATATAGTTGAAGAGCTGATGATAAAAAGCTTTATATGATTTCAGAATATATTTTATAGAGCAAGAAAAGCTTTTGTATGCATAGAATTCAGTTTTGTTGTTATTATTATTATTATTATTATTATTATTATTATTATTATTATTATTATTATTATTATTATTATTATTATTATTATTATAAGTTCTCATAATAGCATGAGTCTTAAATGAAGAAACATATCCACAGTTATGTATAGGTGAAAAAATATCTAAAAATAAATTTGTACCGAGAGCTTTCAGGAATCTGTTCGATTCCATTTCCGAAAAAGGAATCGAACAGATTCCCGAAAGCTCTCGGTACAGATTTACTTTTAGATATATGTACCCATACATAACTGTGGATTTGTTTTTCCACTATTATTATTATTATTATTATTATTATTATTATTATTATTATTATTATTATTATTATTATTATTATTATTATTATTATTATTATTGAAATAAATCTCTGCATCAGCTGCGTTGATCTTGCATAGAGTCTTCTCTATTTTCCTTATACAAGATCAATGCAGCTATTTCTTTCAATAGTACTTGTTTGAGAGAGGGTCTGTTGCTATTATTATTATTATTATTATTATTATTATTATTATTATTATTATTATTATTATTATTATTATTATTATTAGCCAAGGTTGAGCCTCAGTTGGGAAAAAGAATGCCACAGACCCAAGACCCCCAGTAGGGAGCGCAGCCCATTGCAGATAAGGAAATGGAAGAGTAAGGGACAGGGTATATGAGAAAAATAACGAAGAAGATAAATTGAGATGAACAAATATTAAACGGTGAAATGAGACTCTTGAGAGTCTTATCAATTAAATCGCATTCTCTTCTAGTTGGAACTTTTGACGTTCCAGTGATTCAACAGGAAGATCATTCCCTCATTTGGTCAGAGGTGGAACAAAACTTCTAGAGAACCGTGGGGCATTAAACCTCACAGAGGCTGTAGAAGGCAAGCCTGGTAGAATGAACTGCATATCTAGTACTATGTGGCGGGTGGTATAGTCTTCGAGAATCCAAATGAAAAAGTTGTTCAGAATAATGGCAAACTCCATTCAGCATGCACAATCGAACGACGTCGCCAGAGATGAGTACTAAAATCTGAACAAAGAAATTCAATTGAACCTAGTCCGCTTATACGTACACATACAGAATCACTTTGAAAGTTGTCACGAACGCCATTATTTAAATCAAGTTTTGTCGAAGATCTAAATGACGCCAGATCTAAAACTGCTTGTATAGTATTTAGTGTATGAAAATTAAAAATCCAGTGTACAGAATTTAATTTTTAATCAACATTCATTTTAAGAGAAAATGTTTTTTTGTTACAGCATAAATAAATCATATTCGAGAGTGTAAACCGTTATTTAGTGAAAGGAGTTCTTTGTAAGACAAAAAGAAAAAAACTATCTGAATATTAATAAGTAATACCATTGTACATACAGGGTTCAGTTGCTAAAAGAATCAGATAAATATTGTTATAACCACATCTGATTTTCAAGGTACCAAAACGGCGAACATATTTCCATGGTAAAAACGGCCAAAGTTTGAAAAAAGAAAAAAAAAAACATACTGTCACAGGCACATATCATAACTGCCTCAAACGATAACCCCATAAAAATTTTACCTTTAAAAGGAAAAAATATTCGTCTTTGCGCCTTTTCACATTTTTTTTCTCTGCATCCCTTTTCTCTCCCAACTTTTTGGCCTGTTCGTTCAACAGCATAGAATTTAATGTCATGGGACAATCTGTAGGCCTTTTTGAGTGATGGTAACACACTGGGAAATATGTATTGGCAGATGTTCACACATGATTTTAATCAATTCGGACTAAATGTGCTGTGTCGGCATGAATACATGTGTCTTCATTTTCAGTGATGCCGAACCCCGACAAAATTGAAAAGAGGAAGCCATCATCTCTTAATTGCAGTAGATAAGCGGAACTCGACCACTGAAACATTTTCGAGAACACTCTCGCCATTTTCAGATCTAAATCCCGTCAGCTGTACTGGGCTTTCCAAAGATGAACTTCACTTTTGCGGAATGCTAAACACAGTGGAAGGAACATTTTCGGCGATGCGTTGAAAACGGAGGTGAACATGTCGTCGGGGAAGGTTTTTATTTTGCGTTTTCATTACTGCGGCATTTCAGGTGATATCAATCTCTAGAAAGTAAATAACTCTCTGCTCTATATTTGATAAAGCCCGTAGGGAGGTTGTGCCGTCAGTGCTCCTCACGTGGTGCACTGTAGGCATTAATTAAGGGTCTTTGCAGCGTCCCTTCGGCCCTTAGATGCAAACTGTTCATTTCCTTTACTGTACCTCCGTTCATATTCTCTTTCTTCCATCTGACTTTCCACCCTCTCTTAACAATTGTTTCGTAGTGCAACTGCGAATTTTTCCTCGCGTTACACCCATCAAACCTTCTTACTGTCAATTTCCTGAGCTCATAGGTCCCAGCTCTTGGCCTTTGACCTTAATCCTATATTCTATCTATCTGTATTAAATAAAGAAAACTAGAACATGATAACAGTACGTTCATATGATTCTTTTACTGATGAAAGAACTGGCATCACAGAGTTCTCGTAAATGTCACAGTTTTGTAATCATTGAATGGAATTACGAAAGAGTGGTGGCAGACCAAAAAATGTTATTTTTACTGTCGCCGAGATCAGCATTACCCCACGAATTTAGAGGAAAAAAATAGAAGGAATACTGCCGGAAAGGAAAACCTATTTTTTTTATAATAAAAGTTTAAATCGCATCGAAAGGTCGACATTGGGAAGAAATAAAATCCGAAAGAACAAGAAATGATGAGACGGAATTCCGCCAGAAAAGCTTTTTTTTTTATCCTTTTTTAAACGTGCCTATATTTTCCTTTTTCAAATGAACGACCAAACAGGCGGTCGGGACTCCAAACGGAAATTTCAAGGACAAATGATCCCTAATTTTAAAGCAATATGAAATCATGCCGAGACTTGTAAGTAGCTGAAATTTAAATGAATTAGTATTAAACCTGAAATGTCCCATTGCAATTCTCGTTGCTTCACCCATATATATATATATATATATATATATATATATATATATATATATATATATATATATATATATATATATATATATATATATATATATATATATATACAATCAGTAAGCTACAAACGTCCTTTAATATCCAATTCGCTCTACCTCGGAAATAATATATTTTCATATATGTTACCGAAGGGGAATTTTTTAGTTGATAATAAGTACGCCGTCCCGTGGGCTCGAACCAGCGATGGACTGGAACTCAGGACTACAGTGGACGCATTAACCCAATGGGCCACAAGTGAGGTATAAGTGGATATCGGCTCCCATGTACAAATCACCCGTCGAACTCAGGTGTTTGTATTTGGAGACGATATCCACCCACCTCTGCCATGTTGACCGTGTAATGCATTTGTCGCACGCAGCCATATTATGACTTTTTATCACATCACCGTGATTCATATGCAATCAGTAACCTACAAACGTCCTTTAATATCCAATTCGCTCTACCTCGGAAATAATATATTTTCATATATGTTACCGAAGGGGAATTTTTTAGTTGATAATAAGTGACCCGTCCCGTGGGCTCGAACCAGCG
The DNA here is from genome assembly GCF_040412425.1 of Macrobrachium rosenbergii. Lineage (NCBI taxonomy): Eukaryota > Metazoa > Arthropoda > Malacostraca > Decapoda > Palaemonidae > Macrobrachium > Macrobrachium rosenbergii. Next base: position 1,971,479 of record NC_089780.1, on the reverse strand, counting down.
ATGGACAGGAACTCAGGACTACAGTGGACGCATTAACCCAATCGGCCACGGTGGACTGGAAATTAAAGATAAAAAAAGGCCTTTGGAGAGAACATCACCCAGAACGAAGAAACCAACTATTAATAGAGAATCATCGGTTAAACCAAAGAGAAAAGATATGAAGAAATAACAAAAACAAAAACAAGCTCAGAATATATCTTTATCTCCTAAAATAATAGTAAAACCTATGAAGGCAAATGTCGAAAACACTGAAGAAGTGAAAGTGAACCGTACCATAGATGACAATGATTATGTCAAGGGAGAAGAGATTACTCCATCTCCAGTAATTGGTGCAAGAACAAACGAAACAAGATATATACGTGTGGATGTAATGATTGTTTCTTTGAATTATGCAGTAACAACAGAAGCATAACAAAAGATGGTTTAACAAACATTATAGGAAACTTTATGAAATATAGAAAAAAAGAAAACACAGACTTTGAGTACCCATGAAAAACGTTGAATGTGCATTGAGCAATCAATATATTATAAAGAAAAACAAATGAATGTCGTGAGTAAATTATTAGAAAAAATCCAAGTTGATAATACAGAAAAGAAAGCAAAACTCGACAGATATAACAAAATCTTTTCAATAGCTCTATTATACAGTGGAACGTAAATGGTCTACAGACCAGATTACACCTACGAGAAGTACAACGGTTACTAAAAGGATATGAACCAGTGGTATTATGTTTACAATATGTCAACAAAACACTGTCGGCAGTAGTTAAATACACCTTAGCATCTTCATCTAGAGAGGAAGAAGGAAATTTAGGTACTGCTATATAAATTATGTACATAAAGTAGTTCGTGACAAAGTACCTGTAAACAGTACTGATCATTAGGAGTGACGAGGAGAGAGAAGACGTAGAAAGTGCAAGATAAACAATAGTGTATGAGAAATCTGCTGCCGTGGACTTGACAGGAAATGTTAGAATAAGTAAATGAGAGACTGACTAGTTTGATATAAAGGTAGATCTGAGATAAGAGAGGGCTATGTTTTCATACTTCTTTATTATCTTTAAGGATGGAGCGATGCAAGAAGTCAGAGAAAGGACATTAGGTGAGAGTGGTATGTTGAGAAAAGGGTTTTTGAATAAAATGGTTGATGTTTGCCGACGGGACACTAATGACTGTGAATATCTAAGAGAAATTAAAGAAATACGAAAAAGAGTTTGGAAAAAGGATAAAGGAAAGCCAGTGATATTCAGGAAGTTCAAGATAACGAATTAGATAAAATTATTAGCGCATTGTGTGTAGGGAGTTCGATGCACAGCAGATGAGGCTTTGGTCTCGTTGCATTAAGCGGATAATTTTATGGAAACTGCAAATGGGAGTTCATCCGTGATTCAGCAGTTAAAATATTAACGTGTCGTTGACAAATGTCTTGTTTCATTCTCTAAAACCGATCACTTTTGGGAGAAAAGATGCACCTAACTTTAGTATAACCAAAATACCACGGGAAAATGCCAGGCAGAGGCTCGGTAGCAAACGCTTCTACATTTATTGTCGCGCACAAATAAAATAATTTAGAGGAATGGCCCAACGCCTGATGCTCGGCTGTCAAAGACGATGCATGGATTAACGTGGAAGCGCTTTCCGCAGAGCTTCTGTCTGTTATTTTGCTGTGGTATTCAAATGTGTATGTGTGTATGTGTGTGTGTATATATATATATATATATATATATATATATATATATATATATATATATATATATATATATATATATATATATATATATATATATATATATATATATATATATATATATATATATATATATATATATATATATATATATATATATATATATATATATATATATATATATATATACACTTATGCAAGCACAGTAACTCTTACGTAACAATTTAATTCCAGCGCCAGTAAGTGTGAAGGTGGCGTGTTCTCTCCTTGGGAAGATGGCCATCAACATGGCATTCCAGCTGGCCTACCTGTACACGGGTGAACTCTACCATACATCACACCGGTCCTTCTTCATCAGCTTGGGCGCCATTTTTTCGGCGGCAGGCGGTGCAGTGTCACCTTACGTCAACGATCTCTTGGTAAGGATCATTTTTGTTCATTCCTGTGCTCAGCGTTTTTATTTATGTATTAGATTTAAGTGAAAGTTATTATTATTTTACAGTGGGTGCTGTTACAATGTTTACTACTATCTGGTGCGTTTTATTGCAGTTGTCGTTGTATGAATTAGCTCTTTCGGTCCATAAAAGCAGTCCTGGGTCAGTGGAAAACAGAGCCGACCTTATGTTAAAATTTTGCCTTTTTTTCTGGTAATTAACATAGATTTGTGAATGTTTTCTAGGCAGAGTCATTGATCTTGATTACTGCAGTGAACTTCGTCCCTCCAATTCTGTTTCCGACGTTTAACCAGTAGATTGCCGAGGCATTTAGAGGCTACGTTTCCATGCATACAATGAAGGAAACGTCTTCAAAAGAAGTAGGCAACGTACGTACGATATTATATGATTATGAAGTCTGATGTCAGATCAACTAAACAACATTATTGCCTTAAGAAAAAAAAAGGCACATAATCATCCGTAAAAACATAAGAACCTGAGACTACATGTTAGCGTCCTTTCAGCCTTCAAAATAGTTTGCAAGTACATGACTTGATTACATTGAAAGCAAACAGCAGGAAACGCGACACTTGATTACAAGGGTTCCCACCGTACGAGGCTGTTTAGTGATTCCAGTTTTTGAGACGTAAGCTTAACTAAAAGGGCCACACAAGAACACACGGTAGTGAAGCTGCTCGCTTGTTACTGGCTGTTAGTATAATTCACTTGGTTGAAAGTTCACCGAGTTAGAGAGAACAATCATTCAGAATTTGGTAAAGCTTGATACACCAAAAGTGAACTATCATTTTAGATACGTGAACCATATCTGTTTATACTTTGCAAAAAGCAATGGTAGCGTTACCCTCAGTTCTAAAAGCAATCAAGTGAAAAGAATAACAAATATATAGTCCTCTGCTTTAGAGGTTTTGCATGACGCACAGTACTGTATACCCCTACCGAATTCCCCCAGCAAGTCAACAAAGCTACCTGGGCGCCTCCCGTGACTTTTGCAGATTCTAGTACACTACAGAAAAACTGCACAATGTGACCCCAGTTTTTTAGCTGCATTGTATACAATAGTTGTAAACCCCTCTCTGTTTCCAGTCCCTGTATTATTTTCATCAGGTCTGGGCATTGGAAGGGCTTAACGTTTGCTGCCCTGTCGATTTCTGTTAAATTAAAAAATACTGCTGAGGAATTTGCGAACTTGAGAATTCATGATGAAATCAAACGTTAATGAATTTCACCTCTAAAGCCTCTGCATGAATTCTTTGCCTTTAGCTTTCTTGAATATTTGATCCTGCGTCTGTTGTCACGGAAGAATTGCAAAGCCACTGTTCTTGATTTCCATCATTTTTTCCCTTCTTGTGACCGGCATTGATTTGGGGAGCTATGCCGTTTTTGCTATCTTCTTTTTAAAATACTGGCGATGAGGATATTAATCCTGTTTATATGATGAAGTTGAAAGTACTAACATCTACCCTCAGTAGTATAAATCTCAGTAATGTTAGTAGCATTACCAGTGGTGTCAGTAGCAATGGAAGTATCGCATCAGTTTTTGCTGCCACAGTAAAAGTACAGTAACCAATACTTGTTTTTATGTATTTATACGGTTATTATTTATTGATAATATTTTTATCATGATCATTAGTAGTGTAGTACCAATAGTAGTATTAGTAGTAGTGGTAGTAGTAGTAGCAGCAGCAGTAGCAGCAATAGTAATAGTTGTTGGTGTTAAGTATCCTTAAGTTTTCATTATTATTCATTATTAAGTCATGCCCTTTTTTAGACTTTAACGTTTTATTGTAACCCAAGAAGAAAATATATAAACAGTTACACAAGGAAAACTGTCAACTAACCACGAAATTATCAACGTTGTGTTATGTTTGGTCGCGTTCTGTCAATGAAAGTAAAAGATAGCAAATAGTGGAAATCAAATAGTATGTGGTCCGGTCCCCCCATCCCCGTACAAATACGCCCATGAAGATGTTTCCTAGTGGCAATTCCACCTTTAAATAATTGAACAGACGGCGTAGCCATAACATAACGATTCCGCCAAGGATAACCAATAAAAAGAGAGGAATTTGCACTGGAATGGGACATACTTTCATTACATGGACACTGCGATAGTGGCAAAAGTGTTTATCACTGCATCTGGCGTAAAGTGATTTTCTTTTTTCCATTACAACTTCCTTTTCATTTTTGATAACACAGTATTGAATTTAACGTCATGGAGACTGATAAGAATATCCAGATGTGTGATGTGCTATGGTGTGGGTTTGTAGTGCATAGACCGTTCATGGGATTGCCATGTTTTGCCATTTTTTTAAGATAATTGTTGGTTGTTTTATGACAAATGCCGCATTAAACTCTGTATTTACTGTTTCTTCTGGAGAAAGTTGATTGGGAAATCACATTTCTGTTACAGTATCAGAACCCGTAGATACTCACGGATTACATTAATGATGAAAAAAAAAAAAAAATCAGCTATGAATAAAATGTAATATAAAAACTCGTTCTGCCTCATAAGAAATGTAACACTGATCTGTGCATTTACAGTTTTGAAAATAAAATTCATTTGAGTCCCCACAAATAGCAAAGGATTACGACTGACAAGCTACAGACGAAATGGCTCGCATAGTTATTCCTTACAAACTTCTGTGCTGTCCTCGTTAAAAACCTTATTGCGAAAACGTACCAGTCGTAATTCGGTCTATAGAAAACGTGAACCATAGAACCATATCTGTTTAAACTTTGTTAAAAGCAATGGTAGCATTACTCTCAGTTCTAAAAGCAATAGATTAAAAGAATAACAAATACATAGTCCTCTGCTTCAGAGGTTTAGCATGACGCCCAGTATACCCCTACCGAATTCCTCCTGCAGGTCGACAGAGCAACCTGGGCGCCTCCCGTGACTTTTGCAGCACTGTCCATCCTGGCGGGGACATTAAGTTTCACTCTACCGGAGACGAAGGACGAGGAGCTTCCGGAAAGTGTTGGCGACATGGAAACGTCCGCTTCCGCAGCCCATCCGAAAAAAGAGGCGTCATAGGGATGAGGCGTAACTATTTGAGTGCTTTGTGAGACGCTGACGATGAATGTGCTTGCGGATAATTGCGTTACTGCCAGTTTGCACGTACCTGATCGTGTGTCGCCGATGGAAGGGTCGAAAACCCTTTGTTAGCAACTGGATGTTTGTTTGCTTCGGAGGAGAGAAAGGTTGCATTTCAGGTTTGTAATAATAGTTATTAGACACTAAAGAAATTAATGTTTTCGTTTTTGTTGTGAAGTGTTTTGTTTGCCGTGTTTTTGTTTAGTTTCCCTTATTGTTTGTTTATAATATAATCCGTTACCAGTAGTCTCGTATTGTAGAAACATTTTTAATTTTGTATTTTATAGATAATTACAGCATGATGCATGTTCACCGAATTTGTTTTATTTTTTTCCTAGACACTTAGTACCGCAGTGTGGAATGTTGTCCCTAAACCTCATTTGACATCATTAGCTAAAACATTCTGTAGAAAGTAGAACATAATTAGTGGGACTTTAACCCTATACGTATCCATTATTGGTTTTCTGATATTTTCCGTTTTAAAACTATCCACTTTCCTCACGACTTTATTTCATTACGTCAGCTGAACTTATCCACGTCTCTCTCTCTCTCTCTCTCTCTCTCTCTCTCTCTCTCTCTCTCTCTCTCTCTCTCTCTCTTCTTTTTCCGAGAGCGTCAAAGCAGTACTTTCGTATATACAAATAAATAAAATAATAAATTAACAAGAAGAGATAACGAGTCTCACCTTCCAATTCGGCACTCACATGATTATTTTAACTTTAAAAACTACTGAGTGTTTCACGGTGGGATATTCTTTTCAACTCACAAAGACGGCTTAGCTGTCTGTGTTTTGAAAATAAGGCAGAGAATTTCGTATTGAACAGAAAGGTATACTTCACAATTCCATCATGATGGATATATCCGCATTGACCCGCACATACACATACAGTACAGTATATATGTGTGTATATATATAATACATATGACTTACTATCTGGGAAAGAACACTGTTGGGTAAGACATCACTGGCACCAAAGGGGGGGCTTGTGTGGGAAGGGGGTGAAATGTAAAAATTACAGAAAACGACAGATATTAGTGTTTAATCCTTAGTTTTCGAGGTCACTGAGATGAATAGTGACACTCCCGATGCCCTTCAAATCCAAGTTTATCCCTGATAGGGAGGGGGATGAGAAGGGGGTGACATGTAAAAATAACTGAAATGACAGATATTAGTGTCTAATCCGTAGTTTTTGAAGTTGCTGAGATGAATGGTGACACTCCTGATGCCCTTCAAGTCCAAGTTCATCAGCAATAGGAAGATGGCGGAGTGAGAAGGGGTGAAAAATAAAATGTCAAAAAAGCCAGATATTGGGTCTAATCCATAATTTTCAATGTTGCTGAGATGAATAGTGACACTCCCAATGCCCTTCAAGTCCAAGTTCAGCCCCAATAGGAATGGGGGAGGTGAGGAGAGGTGAAATATAAAATATCAATAATGCTGGGCAATGTAACTGAAGCAACTATTTTAACATGAATGGGAGAGAGAGAGAGAGTTTATCGGTTGCCATTCAGAGATTTCCTGGGCAGAGCTGGGTTGGTCAACTAGTATATGTATATATATATATGTATATATATGTATATATACATATATATATATATATATATATATATATATATATATATATATTTTATATTTATATTTATATATATATATATATATATATATATATATATATATATATATATATATATATATATATATATATATATAATGTAATGTCATAATCATGCCTAACCTACCTTTCCAAAATCTCCGACTGGTAATGCTGATGGAGCTGAAAAGGAATCTCTCTCTCTCTCTCTCTCTCTCTCTCTCTCTCTCTCTCTCTCTCTCTCGGTCACAACTTGCATCTAACCAAGACTAAGGCTTATTGAATTAAAATGCGTTGATATAAAAACTAGACTTTATTTGGAAATTTAACGAAAGCATAACTGCCAAAGCTAAGAGTCATAAATTATGATCTCTCGCAGACCACAAGATTGAAAGTTAAAAAATTAAAAGAAAACCAAGACTTAAAATTAGAGCGGTAACTGTTCAAATCAATCAAATCAAAATTCAAAGACCAAAAATCACCAGTGACAGGCATTCCTGTCACCAAATAATGTATCAGTGAAACAGATATGATCACTCTAAAAATAAATGTCACATAGTCAAGTAAGATACACCATTCTCCAATATTCAGTGTCCTCACAGGACCCAAGCAGAACTCCTGTTTAAATAAATACAGTTCTTGATAACTCTGGGTCCATGGTGCATAAAAAAAACATGTGAAACACAAAATAAAAAAAAATGCATTATAAAAAATACTCAAAGAAAACAAAGGTTCCTTGTAATGGTGCAAATCACTGAATAATGTCTGAAAAAAAAAATTAAAATGTCGTTAAGCTGCCATACTCACTTTCTATAAGCATTGGGAAGCCGTCGCCCAAGGTAGCGGTCTCACCACATAACTCCAAAAGGAGCAATTACTGTAAGACCGAAAATCGAAGTGAATAGTGAATATACAGTTTCTCGCCAAGGAAGCACATGAGAATACATCAATGCACACACTCACTTGTTAGCCCTTCCCTCAGTGCTGGACTAGAAAGCTGTCTTACTTTGTAAAGAAAACTGAACGAATTGACTTGATCACATCTTTGAAATGTTCCAAGCATCACTGACACCTGAATGAAAAACAACTGTTTAAAAGGAGGAAGCATCGACTCAAAGACAATAATTGCTGTAACAGTTTAATGTATTGTTATACTGGTAAGACCTAGGTCTAGTCTTTAACCTTTATCTGAGCGAACACGTTGGGAGGAAGCAATAAGAGTTTTTCTGTGGATTGTCGGTGATAAAACCTGTCAGTTACTGTCCTGAAGAATAAGTTCCAGGCATGTTGTTGAGGCTGACTGAGGGCATGATTAAAGGAAATTTTATATTTTGCAGCTAAACTCTCCCCTTCATTTTGGAGATGTTATTCACTTGAACGGTTTGTGATATATAATACACATTTTTACTGGTGCTAACGGGTCATCATAAGCTAAATTCATACTATCCCTATCATATAACTTAATGGTTTATGACTCATGATTAACGCGGACGCTAAATTGTTGTGATTATTGTAGTTATTACTCGTATCCTAAATTAACATAAATTATTAGCTGAGTAAACCAACGACCTTTGTCGATCAGAACGCCTACGTGATTATACATCATAATATATTTCACCGTCATGCGTCTCACTGACACGATGATGTCCACTTAGATAGAATCTGATCAAGGAAGTGAGGAGCGGGACAGTGCAGAAACTAGCGATTCATTGATCCTCGAGTTTTTACAGGAACAAAATAAATCCTTGCAATCCATGTTGTTACATGGTAATCAAAATATTCAAATAATATCCAAACATAAAGAAATTGTCGATATTCCTGTGTGACGAAACAGACCTTTGGCGATCCTTACTCAGATCTTGAACACATGACCAGTCAAAAAGAATTACCTGTTTTTTTTTTCGCAAACAAGCGATTTCTTTATGGCTGGATTTTATTTTCTTTCATTTTATTTATGTATTATACTAAAAAAAAAAGTGCTTGTAAATCGTATAGTAAAAGTTAGTGCTTTCTAAGAGTCTTTGTGTATGTTACAGTGTTGAGTTCTTTGCAGGCTGAGTTTGCATGCATGCACCTTGACTGCTATCTATTTACCATATTGCTTAGTGACAACGCCTTTCACCGAAGGAAAATACCGTCAGCCATTGCGAATTTAGACAGCTAATTGTAAACTATAAATGTTGAGTTTTACTTTTCCTTTCAACGATATTTGCTGATACAATTTGCGGATTAAGAACGTACTCTTGTTATGTATGTTGTTACAGAAATTCAAGTAACTTCGTATTAATTTCGTAAGGTGTTGTTGAAGACTTCCTTATCGGCAGCACACGCCAAATTTCTTGATTTTAAAATACCTTTCCATACAGCAAGTAAATCAGATTAATTCACTTGTTGGATTGGGAATATCCTGAACGTAATTCCGCGCAAACACCTGTTCCTTTTTGGACTTTGTCTTGTTGTGCAGTGATTGTTTTCACAGAATTCGTTCACTTCATTTTTGTCACTTAAGTTTTTACCCTTAAAAGGGTAATTGCTTGTGAAATTGTCATTTAACGAAATATTTGTACCGTAACAAATAATTAGTATTTTTAATTGCAACACAAACAGGCAATTGAAATTTTATCATGACGTTTACGGTGAATGAATGTAGGTCATGGAAAAGAGAGAGAGAGAGAGAGAGAGAGAGAGAGAGAGAGAGAGAGAGAGAGAGAATCTACTAAGTTGCCAACATAATGAGGACTGAATGATGTTTACTGGAGGTTAGTGCTAGAAGTCTTCATCTACAAAATCATTTCGGGAACCATTTCCGATGACTGCGAGGAAGCGAAAGTCGCAGAACTAATTGTTCTTCCATCCGTCTGTACATCATTTTATCTATCACTCTTACCTGAAGGAACAAACTGAGCACAGAGCTGGGTCGTCATGAATAGACATACACGAAGGAAGATAGTCCATCCGTTCATCCATTAGTGTGTCTGTCACACTTACCTTGCCAAATTACTCTTAGAAGAGAGATTTCAGTCAAACTTCATAGGAAACTGAACCATCATTCACAGATATTTGTGAAGAGAGAACAATGGTATGTCCATCTGACTGTTCATCATTGTTCCTTCCCTGTATCATGTCCTCACAGTTCTTATGAAGGACATAGTCCGTCTGTCGACCAACCCATGTTTCTGTTTTACTTAGCTTGTCATTGCAACTCCTTCTACTCCGGTAAAGGAAATTTAACCTTTGGTAATATTGCATAGATGTGTACTAAGGGCGACTGATTTTTCCTGGCTGTAGGGGTTGGTATTAATGCTGCAGGAGAAGAAGATTTAACAGTACAGTCAGAATCTGCGCATGGTTAGGTTTGAAGAATGAGAAAGGTCGGTCGTCCTGTGTGCTTTAAATGTAAAAGTAGGTGGTATACATAGAGATGGCTTAGTTGATAGGTATGGATGTCATGGAGTAAATGAGAAAGGAGAGAATCTTGCAGCAAAGTGGTGTGATAAGGCCATGATTGTTGGAGATATATGGTTTTCAAAGAAGAATATAAGTATACTTAGGAAAGATGAAAAGGTTAGAAAAATATGTATTTGTGCGATCATGAAAGTGAGGAGAGGAGTTGCTGGATGCATATTTCATCGTTAGCTGATTACACTGAAAGTAGAAGTTGATGGTAGTTAAGGTTGGAGAGGAGACGGCAAAAATGTGACTATATGTAATTAAGATGAAAAAAAGTATACCTTAGTTTAACCAGACCACTAAGCTGATTAACAGCTCTCCTAGGGCTGGCCCGAACGATTAGACTTATTTTACGTGGCAAAGAACCAACTTGTTACCTAGCAACGGGACCTACAGCTTATTGTGGAATCCGAACCACATTATACCGAGAAATGAATTTCTATCACCAGAAATAAATTCCTCTAATTCTTCATTGGCCGCTTGGAGACTCGAACTCGGGCCTAGCAGAGTGTTAGCCGAGAACTCTACCGACTCGAGAGATTTTGAAAAACAGGAAGTGAGAATAGCATATAAGGAGAAGTTGGATGAACAGTGGTCTAGTTGTAGTAGTATTAAAGTAGTTTAACCAGACCACTAAGCTGATTAACAGCTCTCCTAGGGCTGGCCCGAAGGATTAGACTTATTTTACGTGGCAAAGAACCAACTTGTTACCTAGCAACGGGACCTACAGCTTATTGTGGAATCCGAACCACATTATACCGAGAAATGAATTTCTATCACCAGAAATAAATTCCTCTAATTCTTCATTGGCCGCTTGGAGACTCGAACTCGGGCCTAGCAGAGTGTTAGCCGAGAACTCTACCGACTCGAGAGATTTTGAAAAACAGGAAGTGAGAATAGCATATAAGGAGAAGTTGGATGAACAGTGGTCTAGTTGTAGTAGTATTAAAGTAGTTTAACCAGACCACTAAGCTGATTAACAGCTCTCCTAGGGCTGGCCCGAAGGATTAGACTTATTTTACGTGGCAAAGAACCAACTTGTTACCTAGCAACGGGACCTACAGCTTATTGTGGAATCCGAACCACATTATACCGAGAAATGAATTTCTATCACCAGAAATAAATTCCTCTAATTCTTCATTGGCCGCTTGAGACTCGAACTCCGGGCCTAGCAGAGTGTTAGCCGAGAACTCTACCGACTCGAGAGATTTTGAAAAACAGGAAGTGAGAATAGCATATAAGGAGAAGTTGGATGAACAGTGGTCTAGTTGTAGTAGTATTAAAGTAGTTTAACCAGACCACTAAGCTGATTAACAGCTCTCCTAGGGCTGGCCCGAAGGATTAGACTTATTTTACGTGGCAAAAGAACCAACTTGTTACCTAGCAACGGGACCTACAGCTTATTGTGGAATCCGAACCACATTATACCGAGAAATGAATTTCTATCACCAGAAATAAATTCCTCTAATTCTTCATTGGCCGCTTGAGACTCGAACTCGGGCCTAGAAGTGTTATAAAACTCTCCTCTAATTTTTGGAAAACAGGAAGTTAGCATATAAAGGAGAAGTTTGGATGAACAGTAGTATTAAAGTAGTTTAACCAGACCACTAAGCTGATTAACAGCTCTCCTAGGGCTGGCCATGAAGACTCGATTTTACTCAAAGAACCAACTTGTTACCTAGCAACGGGACCTACAGCTTATTGTGGAATCCGAACCACATTATACCGAGAAATGAATTTCTATCACCAGAAATAAATTCCTCTAATTCTTCATTGGCCGCTTGAGACTGACTCTAGCAGAGTGTTAGCAAGGCCGAACTCACCGACTCGAGAGATTTTGAAAACAGGAAGTGAGAATAGCATATAAGGAGAAGTTGGATGAACAGTGGTCTAGTTGTAGTAGTATTAAAGTAGTTTAACCAGACCACTAAGCTGATTAACAGCTCTCCTAGGGCTGGCCCGAAGGATTAGACTTATTTTACGTGGCAAAGAACCAACTTGTTACCTAGCAACGGGACCTACAGCTTATTGTGGAATCCGAACCACATTATACCGAGAAATGAATTTCTATCACCAGAAATAAATTCCTCTAATTCTTCATTGGCCGCTTGGAGACTCGAACTCGGGCCTAGCAGAGTGTTAGCCGAGAACTCTACCGACTCGAGAGATTTTGAAAACAGGAAGTGAGAATAGCATATAAGGAGAAGTTGGATGAACAGTGGTCTAGTTGTAGTAGTATTAAAGTAGTTTAACCAGACCACTAAGCTGATTAACAGCTCTCCTAGGGCTGGCCCGAAGGATTAGACTTATTTTACGTGGCAAAGAACCAACTTGTTACCTAGCAACGGGACCTACAGCTTATTGTGGAATCGAACCACATTATACCGAGAAATGAATTTCTATCACCAGAAATAAATTCCTCTAATTCTTCATTGGCCGCTTGGAGACTCGAACTCGGGCCTAGCAGAGTGTTAGAGAACTCTACCGACTCGAGATTTTGAAAAACAGGAAGTGAGAATAGCATATAAGGAGAAGTTGGATGAACAGTGGTCTAGTTGTAGTAGTATTAAAGTAGTTTAACCAGACCACTAAGCTGATTAACAGCTCTCCTAGGGCTGGCCCGAAGGATTAGACTTATTTTACGTGGCAAAGAACCAACTTGTTACCTAGCAACGGGACCTACAGCTTATTGTGGAATCGAACCACATTATACCGAGAAATGAATTTCTATCACCAGAAATAAATTCCTCTAATTCTTCATTGGCCGCAGGAAGTTGGAGACTCGAACTCGGGCCTAGCAGAGTGTTAGCCGAGAACTCTACCGACTCGAGAGATTTTGAAAAACAGGAAGTGAGAATAGCATATAAGGAGAAGTTGGATGAACAGTGGTCTAGTTGTAGTAGTATTAAAGTAGTTTAACCAGACCACTAAGCTGATTAACAGCTCTCCTAGGGCTGGCCCTGAAGGATTAGACTTATTTTCACGTGGCAAAGAACCAACTTGTTACCTAATTCAACGGGACCTACAGCTTATTGTGGAATCCGAACCACATTATACCGAGAAATGAATTTCTATCACCAGAAATAAATTCCTCTAATTCTTCATTGGCCGCTTGAGACTTCGAACTCTAATTCTTCTTGGGCCTAGCAGAGTGTTAACCGAGAACTCTACCGACTCGAGAGATTTTGAAAAACAGGAAGTGAGAATAGCATATAAGGAGAAGTTGGATGAACAGTGGTCTAGTTGTAGTAGTATTAAAGTAGTTTAACCAGACCACTAAGCTGATTAACAGCTCTCCTAGGGCTGGCCCGAAGGATTAGACTTATTTTACGTGGCAAAGAACCAACTTGTTACCTAGCAACGGGACCTACAGCTTATTGTGGAATCCGAACCACATTATACCGAGAAATGAATTTCTATCACCAGAAATAAATTCCTCTAATTCTTCATTGGCGCTTGGCCTGGGCTTGAGACTCGAACTCGGGCCTAGCAGAGTGTTAGCCAGAGAACTCTACCGACTCGAGAGATTTTGAAAAACAGGAAGTGAGAATAGAAATAAATTCCTTCAAATTCCTTTTCATTGGCGATATAAGGAGAAGTTGGATGAACAGTGGTCTAGTTGTAGTAGTATTAAAGTAGTTTAACCAGACCACTAAGCTGATTAACAGCTCTCCTAGGGCTGGCCGAAGGATTAGACTTATTTTACGTGGCAAAGAACCAACTTGTTACCTAGCAACGGGGACCTACAGCTTATTGTGGAATCCGAACCACATTATACCGAGAATTTCTATCACCAGAAATAAATTCCTCTAATTCTTCATTGGCCGCTTGGCTCGAACTCGGGCCTAGCAGAGTGTTAGCCGAGAACTTATTTTTTTGAAAAACAGGAAGTGAGCATATAAGGAGACCATGAACAGTGGTCTAGTTGTAGTATATTAAAGTAGTTTAACCAGACCACTAAGCTGATTAACCTCTCCTAGGGCTGGCCGGAAGGATTAGACTTATTTTACGTGGCAAAGAACCAACTTGTTACCTAGCAACGGGACCTTATTGTGGAATCCGAACCACATTATACCGAAATGAATTTCTATCACCAGAAATAAATTCCTCTAATTCTTCATTGGCGCTTGGAGACTCGAACTCGGGCCTAGCAGAGTGTTAGCAGAACTCTACCGACTCGAGAGATTTTGAAAAACAGGAAGTGAGAATAGCATATAAGGAGAAGTTGGATGAACAGTGGTCTAGTTGTAACAGTAGTATTAAAGTAGTTTTAACCAGACCACTATACCGCTGATTAACAGCTCTCCTAGATTTTAGCATTTTTGGATGAACGTGGCAAAATTAAAGAACCAGACCACTAAGCTGATTAACAGCTAGCCAGGACCTGCAAGGTGGCAATTGTTACCGAACCACATTATACCGAGAAATGAATTTCTATCACCAGAAATAAATTCCTCTAATTCTTCATTGGCCGCTTGGAGACTCGAACTCGGGCCTAGCAGAGTGTTAGCCGAGAACTCTACCGACTCGAGAGATTTTGAAAAACAGGAAGTGAGAATAGCATATAAGGAGAAGTTGGATGAACAGTGGTCTAGTTGTAGTAGTATTAAAGTAGTTTAACCAGACCACTAAGCTGATTAACAGCTCTCCTAGGGCTGGCCCGAAGGATTAGACTTATTTTACGTGGCAAAGAACCAACTTGTTACCTAGCAACGGACCTACAGCTTATTGTGGAATCGAACCACATTATACGAGAAATGAATTTCTATCACATTATACCGAGAAATGAATTTCTATCACCAGAAATAAATTCCTCTAATTCTTCATTGGCGCTTGGAGACTCGAACTCGGGCCTAGCAGAGTGTTATCACCAGCCGAGAACTCTACCGACTCGAGATTTTGAAAAACAGGAAGTGAGAATAGCATATAAGAGAGTTGGATGAACAGTGGTCTAGTTGTAGTAGTATTAAAGTAGTTTAACCAGACCACTAAGCTGATTAACAGCTCTCCTAGGGCTGGCCCGAAGGATTAGACTTATTTTACGTGGCAAAGAACCAACTTGTTACCTAACAACGGGACCTACAGCTTATTGTGAATCCGAACCACATTATACCGAGAAATGAATTTCTATCACCAGAAATAAATTCTCTAATTCTTCATTGGCCGCTTGAGACTCTACCCGAACTCGGGCTAGCAGAGTGTTAGCCGAGAACTCTACCCGACTTATTTTACGAGAGATTTTGAAAAACAGGAAGTGAGAATAGCATATAAGGAGAAGTTGGATGAACAGTGGTCTAGTTGTAGTAGTATTAAAGTAGTTTAACCAGACCACTAAGCTGATTAACAGCTCTCCTAGGGCTGGCCGAAGGATTAGACTTATTTTACGTGGCAAAGAACCAACTTGTTACCTAGCAACGGGACCTACAGCTTATTGTGGAATCCGAACCACATTATACCGAGAAATGAATTTCACCAGAAATAAATAATTCACCAGAAATAAAGTGTTAGCCCTACCATTAATTTTGAAAAAACTTCATTTGGCAGTGGTCTGTTGGTAGTATTAAGGTTTAACCAGACCACTAAGCGAACAGCTCTCCTAGGAGCTGGCGAAGGATTAGACTTATTTTAATGGGGCCAACTTGTTACTGCAACAGGGACCTACAGTGTTGGAATCGAACCACATTATATACCGAGAAATGAATTTCTATCACCAGAAATAAATTCTTCTTCATTGGCCGGAGACTCGAACTCGGGCTAGCAGATTTTGAAAAAAAACAGGAAGTGAGAATAGCATATAAGGAGAGTTGGATGAACAGTGAGTTGTACAGTATTAAAGGTTTAACCAGACCACTAAGCTGATTAACAGTCTCTAGGGCTGGCCCGATTAGACTTAGTGGCAAAGAACCAACTTGTTACCTAGGGACTACAGCTTGTGGAATCAACGGACTATCTACAAATTCTCTAATTCTTCATTGGACCAACTCACATTATACTGAAATTATTGGACCTAGAAATAAATTCTCCACTAAGCTGATGCTTCTCTATTGGCTTAGACTTATTTTACGTGGCAAAAGAACTCCTAGGGGACCTACAACTTAGTGGAATCGAACCACATATAGCTATCACCAGAAATAAATTCTAATTCTTCACCTTGGACTCGAACTAGATTTTGAAAAACAGACATATAAAGGAGAAGTTGGATGAACAGTGGTCTAGTTGTAGTAGTATTAAGAACCAGACCACTAAGCTGATTAACAGCTCTCCTAGCTGGCCGAAGGATTAGACTTATTTTGCGTGGCAAAGAACCAACTTGTTACCTAGCAACCCTACAGCTTATGTGGAATCCGAACCACATTATACCGAGAAATTTTCTATCACCAGAAATAAATTCCTCTAATTCTTCATTGGCCGCTTGGAGACTCGAACTCAGGCCTAGCAGAGTGTTAATGAGAACTCTACCGACTCGAGAGATTTTGAAAAACAGGAAGTGAGAATAGCATATAAGGAGAAGTTGGATGAACAGTGGTCTAGTTGTAGTAGTATTAAAGTAGTTTAACCAGACCACTAAGCTGATTAACAGCTCTCCTAGGCTGGCCCGAAGGATTAGACTTATTTTACGTGGCAAAGAACCAACTTGTTACCTAGCAACGGGACCTACAGCTTATTGTGGAATCAGAACAACATTATACCAATTTCTATCACCAGAAATAAATTCCTCTAATTCTTCATTGGCGCTTGGAGACTCGAACTCGGGCCTAGCAGAGTGTTAAACTCTACCGACTCGAGAGATTTTGAAAAAACAGGAAGTGAGAATAGCATATAAGGAGAAGTTGGATGAACAGTGGTCTAGTTGTAAAAGTAGTTTAACCAGACCACTAAGCTGATTAACAGCTCTCCTAGGGCTCAAGGATTAGACTTATTTTACGTGGCAAAGAACCAACTTGTTACCTAGACCTACAGAATCGAACCACATTATAACACCAGAAATAAATTCCTCTAATTCTTCATTGGCCGCTTGGAGACTCGAACTTAGTGTTAGCCGAGAACTCTACTGACTCGAGAGATTTTGAAAAACAGGAAGTGAGAATAGCATATAAGGAGTAGTTGGATGAACAGTGGTCTAGTTGTAGTTTACAGACCACTAAGTTTAGACTTATTTACGTGGCAAAGAACCAACTTGTTACCTAGCAACGGGACCTACAGCTTATTGGAATCCCGAACCACATTATACCGAGAAATGAAAATAAATTCCTCTAATTCTCATTGGCGCTTGGAGACTCGAACTCGGGCTAGCAGAGTGTTACTCGAGACTCGAGAGATTTTGAAAAACAGGAAGTGAGAATAGCATATAAGGAGAAGTTGGATGAACAGTGGTCTAGTTGTAGTAGTATTAAAGTAGTTTAACCAGACCACTAAGCTGATTAACAGCTCTCCTAGGGCTGGCCGAAGGATTAGACTTATTTTACGTGGCAAAGAACCAACTTGTTACCTAGCAACGGGACCTACAGCAGCTTATTATGGAATCTATCACCAGAACCAATTCCCTCTAATTATACCGAGAAATGAATTTCTATCACCACTCGAAGATTTTGAAAAACAGGAAGTAATTAGCTTCATTGGATGAACAGTGGTCTAGTTGTGGTATTAAAGTAGTTTAACCAGACCACTAAGCTGAACTCGGGCTGGCCTAGGATTAGACTTATTTTACGTGGCAAAGAACCAACTTGTTACCTAGCAACGGACCTACAGCTTATTATTGGAATCCGAACCCAACTCTATCACCAGAAATAAATTCCTCTAATTCTTCATTGGCAGAGATTTTGAAAAACAGGAAGTGAGAATAGCATATAAGGAGATGAACAGTGGTCTAGTTGTAGTTGGATGAACAGACCACTAAGCTGATTAACAGCTCTCCTAGGGCTGGCCGAAGTTAGACTTATTTTACGTGGCAAAGTAACTTGTTTAAACAGGACCTACAGCTATTGTGGAATCGAACCACATTATACCGAGAAATGAATTTCTATCACCAGAAATAAATTCCTCTAATTCTTCATTGGCCGCTCGAACTCGGGCCTAGCAGAGTGTTGGCCTGAGAACTCTACCGACTCGAGAGATTTTGAAAAACAGGAAGTGAGAATTATAAGACTGGTATTTTATATAAAGTAGTTTAACCAGACCACTAAGTGGCTCTCCTAAAATTAGAATTTTACCAACCAACATTGTTACCTAGCAACGGGACCTACAGCTTATTGTGGAATCCGAACCACATTATACCGAGAAATGAATTTCTATCACCAGAAATAAATTCCTCTAATTCTTCATTGGCCGCTTGGAGACTCGAACTCGGGCCTAGCAGAGTGTTAGCCGAGAACTCTACCGACTCGAGAGATTTTGAAAAACAGGAAGTGAGAATAGCATATAACAGTGGTCTAGTTGTAGTAGTATTAAAGTAGTTTAACCAGACCACTAAGCTGATTAACAACTCCTAGGGCTGGCCCGAAGGATTAGACTTATTTTACGTGGCAAAGAACCAACTTGTTACCCTAGCAACGGGACCTACAGCTTATTGTAATCCGGTTTATACCGAGAAATCACCAGAAATTTCTCTAATCACCAGAACTCGAAATAAATTTTGAAAAACTAGGGAGCTTAAAGAAGTTGGATGAACAGTGGTCATTGTGGAGATTAGACTTATTTTACGTGGCAAAAGAACCAACTTGCCTAGCAACGGGTGTATTGTGGAACCCACATTATACCGAGAAATGAATTTCTATCACAGAAATAAATTCCTCTAATTCTTCATTGGCCGCTTGGGGACTCGAACTCGGGCTAGCAGAGTGTTAGCGAACTCTACCGCTAGAGATTTTGAAAAACAGTGTTATAAGGAGAAGTTGGATGAACAGTGGTCTAGTTGTAGTAGTATTAAAGTAGTTTAACCAGACACTAAGCTGATTAACAGCTCTCCTAGGGCTGGCCAAAGAAGGATTAGGAAGATTTTGAAAACAGGAAGTGAGAATAGCATATAAGGAGAAGTTGGATGAACAGTGGTCTAGTTGTAGTAGTATTAAAGTAGTTTAACCAGACCACTAAAGCTGATTAACAGCTCTCCTAGGGCTGGGTCCACCAAAGAACCAACTTGTTACTAGCAAGGGACCTACAGTGGCAAATAACGAAATAAATTCACTAATTCTTCATTAGGGAGACTCGAACTCGGGCTAGCAGCCGATTAGACTTTTTTGAAAAACGAGTTTATATTGGATGAAAGAGTTGGATGAACTAGTTGCTTGTAGTACCAGACCACTAAGCGGTCTACCTCTCCTAGAGAATTTTTTGCGTGGCAAAGAACCAACTTTTACCTACAACGGGACCTACAACATTGTGGAATCGAACCACATTATACCGAAATAAATTCCTCTAATTTTCATATCACAGAAATAAATTCCTCTAATTCTTCATTGGAATAGCATATGGGGGGCTCGAACTCTGGCCTAGCATTTTACGAAAGAACCAACATTTACTGTTAACCACATTATACCGAAAATGAATTTCTATCACCAAATGCAGAACTCTACCATATAAGACTAGGGAAGTTATACGATTTTGAAAAACAGGAAGTGAGAATGTTGGCAGCATATTGGGAGAGTTGGATGAACAGTGGTCTAGTTGTAGTAGTATTAAAGTAGTTTAACCAGACCACTAAGCTGATTAACAGCTCTCCTAGGGCTGGCCTGAAGGATTAGACTTATTTTACGTGGCAAAGAACCAACTTGTTACCTAGCAACGGGACCTACAGCTTATTGTGGAATCGAACCTTATACCTAGAAATGAATTTCTATCACCAGAAATAAATTCCTCTAATTCTTCATTGGCCGCTTGAGACTCGTCAGGCCTAGTAGAGTGTTAGAGAACTCTACCGACTCGAGAGATTTTGAAAAACAGAAGTGAGAATAGCATATATGAGAAGTTGGATGAACAGTGGACCTGTATTAGTATTAAAGTAGTTTAACCAGACCACTAAGCTGATTAACAGCTCTCTAGGGGGGCTGGCCCAAGGATTGACTTATTTTTACGTGGCAAAAGAACCAACTTGTTACCTAAAGCAACGGGACCTCACAGCTTATTTGAATCACGAACCACATTATACCGAGAAATGAATTTCTATCACCAGAAATAAATTCCTCTAATTCTTCATTGGCCGCTTGGAGACTCGAACTCGGGCCTAGCAGAGTGTTGGCCGAGAACTCTACCGACTCGAAATTTTGAAAAACAGGAAGTAGAGAATAGCATATAAGGAGAAGTTGGATGAACAGTGGTCTAGTTGTAGTAGTATTAAAGTAGTTTAACCAGACCACTAAGCTGATTAACAGCTCTCCTAGGGCTGGCCCGGGATTAGACTTATTTTACGTGGCAAAGAACCAACTTTACCTAGCAACGGGACCTACAGCTTATTGTGGAATCCGAACCACATTATACCGAGAAATGAATTTCTATCACCAGAAATAAATTGGATAATTCTTCATTGGCCGTATTAAAGTAGTTGGAGACTCGAACTCGGGCCCAGCTCTCCTAGAGTGTTAGCTTATTTTACGTGGCAGAACTCTACAGGACCTCGAGAGATTTTTGAAAAACAGGAAGTGAGAATAGCATATAAGGAGAGAGTTGGATGAACAGTGGTCTAGTTGTAGTAGTATTAAAGTAGTTTAACCAGACCACTAAGCTGATTAACAGCTCTCCTAGGGCTGGCCCGAAGGATTAGACTTTATTTTACGTGGCAAAGAACCAACTTGTTACCTAGCAACGGGACCTACAGCTTATTGTGGAATCCGAACCACATTATACCGAGAAATGAATTTCTATCACCAGAAATAAATTCCTCTAATTCTTCATTGGCCGCTTGGAGACTCGAACTCGGGCTAGTAGAGTGTTAGCCGAGAACTCTACCGACTCGAGAGATTTTGAAAAACAGGAAGTGAGAATAGCATATAAGGAGAAGTTGGATGAACAGTGGTCTAGTTGTAGTAGTATTAAAGTAGTTTAACCAGACCACTAAGCTGATTAACAGCTCTCCTGGCCAGAGATTAGCGCAGGACCTGTTCCGAGCATTTATACCGAGAAATGAATTTCTATCACCAAGGATTAGACTTATTTTACGTGGCAAAAGAACCAACTTGTTACCTAGCAACGGGACCTACAGCTTATTGTGGAATCCGAACCATTATACCGAGAAATGAATTTCTATCACCAGAAATAAATTCTCTAATTCTTCATTGGCCGCTTGAGACTCAACTCGGGCCTAGCAGAGTGTTAGCCGAGAACTCTACCGACTCGAGAGATTTTGAAAAACAGGAAGTGAGAATAGCATATAAGGAGAAGTTGGATGAACAGTGGTCTAGTTGTAGTAGTATTAAAGTAGTTTAACCAGACCACTAAGCTGATTAACAGCTCTCCTAGGGCTGGCCAAGGTGGCAAAAGACTTATTTTACGTGGCAAAGAACCAACTTGTTACTAAATTCAGCAGCAACGGGACCTACAGCTTATTGTGAATGAACAGTGGTCCGAACCACATTATTACTTGGCGAAGGATTAGACATTTTTCGTGGCAAGAACCAACTTGTTACCCTATAGCGGGACCTACAGCTTATTGAGAAATGAATTTCTATCACCAGAAATAAATTCCTCTAATTCTTCATTGGCCGCTTGGAGACTCGAACTCGGGCCTAGCAGAGTGTTAGCGAGAACTCTACCCACTCGAGAGATTTTTGAAAAACAGGAAGTGAGAATAGCATATAAAGGAGAAGTTGGATGAACAGTGGTCTAGTTGTAGTAGTATTAAAGTAGTTTAACAGCTCTCCTAGGGCCTGGCCCGAAAGGATAGACAGACCACTAAGCTGATTAACAGCTCTCTAGGGCTGGAGACTCGAACTCGGGCCTAGCAGAGTGTTAGCCGAAGGATTAGACTTATTTTACGTGGCAAAATTAAGAACCAACTTGTTACCTAGCAACGGGACCTACAGCTTGGGACCAAAGCTTATTGTGGAATCCGAACCACATTATACCGAGAAATGAATTTCTATCACCAGAAATAAATTCCTCTAATTCTTCATTGGCCGCTTGGAACTGAACTCGGGCTAGCAGAGTGTTAGCCGAGAACTCTACCACTCGAGAGATTTTGAAAAACAGGAAGTGAGAATAGCATATAAGGAGAAGTTGGATGAACAGTGGTCTAGTTGCTTAGTAATTAGTGGACCACTAAGCTGATTAACAGTTGGGCTAGTTAGTTATTTTACGTAAAGAACCAACTTAAAGTAGTTTAATCCGAACCACATTATAGCTGATTTCCTCTAATTCTTCAGCCGCCTCGAACTCAGGCCTAGCAGAGTCTCTACCGACTCGAGAGATTTTGAAAAACTTATTTTGGATGAACAGTGGTCTAGTTGTAGTAGTAAAAGTAGTTTAACCAGACCACTTGATTACCTCTCCTAGGCTGGCGAACTTATTTTACGTGGACCAACATACAGCAACAGGACCTGCAGCTTATTGTGGAATCCGAACCACATTATACCGAAAATGAATTTCTATCACCAGAAATAAATTCCTCTAATTCTTCATTGGCGCTTGGAGACTCGAACTCAGGGCCTAGCAGAGTGTTAGGAGAACTCTACCGACTCGAGAGATTTTGAAAAACAGGAAGTGAGAATAGCATATAAGGAGAAGTTGGATGAACAGTGGTCTAGGTTGCTGTAGTAGTATTAAAGTAGTTTAACTAGACCACTAAGCTGATTAACAGCTCTCCTAGGCTGGCAAGTAGTTAGACTTATTTTGACGTGGCAAAGAACCAACTTGTTACCTAGCAAGCTTATTGGGAACCACCTAACAGCTTGTAGAGTCCTAACTCTACCGACTCGAGAGATTTTGAAAAACAGGAAGTAGAAATATAAGAGACTTATGGTCTACCAGAAAAGCTGATTAACAGCTCTCCTAGGGCTGGGCCTGAAGGATTAGACTTATTTTTATGTGGCAAAGAACCAACTTGGCAACGGACCTACAGCTTATTGTGGAATCTGAACCACATTATACCGAGAAATGAATTTCTATCACCAGAAATAAATTCCTCTAATTCTTCATTGGCCGCTTGGAGACTCGAACTCGGGCCTAGAGTGTTAGCGAGAACTCTACCGACTCGAGAGATTTTGAAAAACAGGAAGTGAGAATAGCATATAAGGAGAAGTTGGATGAACAGTGGTCTAGTTGTAGTAGTATTAAAGTAGTTTAACCCAGACCACTAAGCTGATTAACAGCTCTCCTAGGGCTGGCCTGAAGGATTTAGGACTTATTTTACGTGGCAAAGAACCAACTTGTTACCTAGCAACGGGACCTACAGCTTAGTGGAATCTTATACGAGAAATGAATTTCTATTAAATTCCTCTAATTCTTCATGGCAAAAGACCCAACAGCCGAGAACTCTACCCGACTCGAGATTTTGAAAAACAGGAAGTGAGAATAGCATATAAGGAGAAGTTGGATGAACAGTGGTCTAGTTGTAGTAGTATTAAAGTAGTTTAACCAGACCACTAAGCTGATTAACAGCTCTCCTAGGGCTGGCCCGAAGGATTAGACTTATTTTATGGCAAAGAACCAACTTGTTACCTAGCAACCTTGGACCTACAGCTTATTGTGGAATCCAACCACATTATACCGAGAAATGAATTTCTATCACCAGAAATAAATTCCTCTAATTCTTCATTGGCAGCTTGGAGACTCGAACTCCGGGCCTAGCAGGTGTTAGCCGAGAACTCTACCGACTCGAGAGAAAACAGGAAGTGAGAATTATAAGGAAAATGAACAGTGGTCTAAGTAGTATTAAAGTAGTTTAACCCAGACCACTAGCATTATAAGGGATTAGACTTATTTTACGTGGCAAAGAACCAACTTGTTACCTAGCAACGGGACCTACAGATTGAATCAGAGAAATGAATTTCTATCACCAGAAATAAATTCCTCTAATTCTTCATTGGCGTTGGAGACTGAACTCAGGCCTAGCAGTGTTAGTATTTTGAAAAACAGGAAGTGAGAAGCATATAAGGAGAAAGTTGGATGAACAGTGGTCTAGTTGTAGACCAGACCACTAAGCTGATTAACAGCTCTCCTAGGGCTGGCCAAGGATTAGACTTATTTTACGTGGCAAAGAACCAACTTGTTACCTAGCAACGGGACCTACAGCTTATTGTGGAATCCGAACCACATTATACCGAGAAATGAATTTCTATCACCAGAAATAAATTCCTCTAATTCTTCATTGGCGCTTGGAGACTCGAACTCGGGCCTAGCAGAGTGTTAGCAGAACTCTATCGAGATTTTGAAAAACAGGAAGTGAGAATAGCATATAAGGAGAAGTTGGATGAACAGTGGTCTAGTTGTAGTAGTATTAAAGTAGTTTAACCAGACCACTAAGCTGATTAACAGCTCTCCTGTGGGCTGGCCCAGAAGGATTAGACTTATTTTTACGTGGCAAAGAACCAACTTGTTACCTAGCAACGGGACCTACAGCTTATTGTGGAATCCGAACCACATTATACCGAAAATGAATTTCTATCACCAGAAATAAATTCCTCTAATTCTTCATTGGCCCTTGGAGACTCGAACTCGGGCCTAGCAGAGTGTTAGCCGAGAACTCTACCGACTAAGATTTTGAAAAACAGGAAGTGAGAATAGCATATAAGGAGAAGTTGGATGAACAGTGGTCTAGTTGTAGTAGTATTAAAAATAGTTTAACCAGACCACTAAGCTGATTAACAGCTCTCTAGGAGCTGGCCGAAGGATTAGACTTATTTTACGTGGCAAGAACCAACTTGTTACCTAGCAACGGGACCTACAGCTTATTGTGGAATCGAACCACATTATACCGAAATGAATTTCTATCACCAGAAATAAATTCCTCTAATTCTTCATTGGCCGCTTGGAGACTCGAACTCGGGCCTAGAGCCGAGAACTCTACCGACTTTCGAGAGATTTTGAAAAACAAGTGAGAATAGCATATAAGGAGAAGTTGGATGAACAGTGGTCTAGTTGTAGTAGTATTAAAGTAGTTTAACCAGACCACTAAGCTGATTAACAGCTCTCTGGGCTGGCCCGAAGGATTAGACTTATTTTACGTGGCAAAGAACCAACTTGTTACTAGCGGGACCTACAGCTTATTGTGGAATCCGAACCACATTATACCGAAAATGAATTTCTATCACCAGAAATAAATTCCTCTAATTCTTCATTACCGCTTGGAGACTCGAACTCGGGCCTAGAGTGTTAGCCGAGAACTCTACCGACTCGAGAGATTTTGAAAAACAGGAAGTGAGAATAGCATATAAGGAGAAGTTGGATGAACAGTGGTCTAGTTGTAGTAGTATTAAAGTAGTTTAACCAGACCACTAAGCTGATTAACAGCTCTCCTAGGGCTGGCCCGAAGGATTAGACTTATTTTACGTGGCAAAGAACCAACTTGTTACCTAGCAACGGGACCTACAGCTTATTGTGGAATCCGAACACATTATACCGAATCACCAGAAATAAATTCCTCTAATTCTTCATTGGCCGCTTGGAGACTGAACTCAGGGCCTAGCAGAGTGTTAGCCGAGGAACTCTACCGACTCGAGAGATTTTGAAAAACAGGAAGTGAGAATAGCATATAAGGAGAAGTTGGATGAACAGTGGTCTAGTTGTAGTAGTATTAAAGTAGTTTAACAGACCACTAAGCTGATTAACAACTCTCCTAGGGCTGGCCCGAAGGATTAGACTTATTTTACGTGGCAAGAACCAACTTGTTACCTAGCAACAGGACCTACAGCTTATTGTGGAATCGAACCACATTATACCGAAAATGAATTTCTATCACCAGAAATAAATTCCTCTAATTCTTCATTGGCCGCTGGAGACTCGAACTCCGGGCCTAGCAGAGTGTTAGCCGAGAACTCTACCGACTCGAGAGATTTTGAAAAACAGGAAGTGAGAATAGCATATAAGGAGAAGTTGGATGAACAGTGGTCTAGTTGTAGTAGTATTAAAGTAGTTTAACCAGACCACTAAGCTGATTAACAGCTCTCCTAGGGCTGGCCTGAAGGATTAGACTTATTTTACGTGGCAAAGAACCAACTTGTTACCTAGCAACGGGACCTACAGCTTATTGTGGAATCGAACCACATTATACCGAGAAATGAATTTCTATCACCAGAAATAAATTCCTCTAATTCTTCATTGGCCGCTTGGAGACTGTTAGAACTCGAGAGATTTTGAAAAACAGGAAGTGAGAATAGCATATAAGGAGAAGTTGGATGAACAGTGGTCTGAGTATTAAAGTGAGTCTCTAGGGCTGGCGAAGCTTATTTTACGTGGCAGACCAACTTGTTACCTGACCTAAGCAGCTCCGAACCACATAAAGTAGTTTAACCAGAACTCTGACCGACTCCGAGGAGATTTTGAAAAACAGGAAATTATTGTGGAATCCGAACCACATTATACCGAATAGCATATAAGGAGGTGTTAGTTGGATTTTGAACAGTGGAATCTAGTTGGATGAACAGTAGTATTAAAGTAGTTTAACCAGACCACTAAGCTGATTAACAGCTCTCCTAGGGCTGGCCGAAGGATTAGACTTATTTTACGTGGCAAAGAACCAACTTGTTACCTAGCAACGGGACCTACAGCTTATTGTGGAATCCGAACCACATTATACCGAGAAATGAATTTCTATCACCAGAAATAAATTCCTCTAATTCTTCATTGGCCGCTTGGAGACTCGAACTCGGGCCTAGCAGAGTGTTAACCGAGAACTCTACCGACTCGAGATTTTGAAAAACAGGAAGTGAGAATAGCATATAAGGAGAAGTTGGATGAACAGTGGTCTAGTTGTAGTAGTATTAAAGTAGTTTAACCAGACCACTAAGCTGATTAACAGCTCTCTAGGGCTGGCCAGTTAGACTTATTTACGTGGCAAGGATTAGACTTATTTTAGAAAATACCAATTCTTCATTATAACTTCGTGGCAAAGAACCAACATTACCCGACTAGCAAAGTGAGAATAGCATATAAGGAGACCTAGTTGTAGTAGTATTAAAACAGTTTAACAGCTAAGCTGATTAACAGCTCTCCTAAGAATCTTATTTTAAGGCAAGAACCACATTATACCCTACAGAGAATCGAACCACATAATTTTCTATCACCAAAATAAATTCCTCTAATTCTTCATTGGCGCTGGAAACTCGGGCCTAGCAGAGTGTTAGACTCTAGAGATTTTGAAAAACAGGAAGTGAGAATAGCATATAAGGAGAAGTTGGATGAACAGTGGTCTAGTTGTAGTAGTATTAAAGTAGTTTAACCAGACCACTAAGCTGATTAACAGCTCTCCTAGGAGCTGGCCCGAAGGATTAGACTTATTTTACGTGGCAAAGAACCAACTTGTTACCTAGCAACGGGACCTACAGCTTATTGTGGAATCCGAACCACATTATACCGAGAAATGAATTTCTATCACCAAAATAAATTCCTCTAATTCTTCATTGGCCGCTTGGAGACTCGAACTCGGGCCTAGCAGAGTGTTAGCCGAGAACTCTACCGACTCGAGAGATTTTGAAAAACAGGAAGTGAGAATAGCATATAAGGAGAAGTTGGATGAACAGTGGTCTAGTTGTAGTAGTATTAAAGAAGTTGGAGTTTAACAGACCACTAAGCTGATTAACAGCTCTCCTAGGGCTGGCCCGAAGGATTAGACTTATTTTACGTGGCAAAGTTTAACCAGACCACTAATTATACTGATTAACCAGCTCTAATTCTTCATTGGCCGCTTGGAGACTGGCTCGGGCCTAGCAGAAGGATTAGACTTATTTTGAAAAACAGGAAGTGGAATAGCAAAGAACCTAGTTAGTTACCAGACCACTAAGCTGATTAACAGCTCTCTAGACCTAAGGATTAGACTTATTTTACGTGGAACCAACCCTAACAACGGACCTACAGCTTATAATCCGAACCAAAAAAATGAATTTCTATCACCAGAAATAAATTCCTCTAATTCTTCATTGGCCGCTTGGAGACTCGAACTCGGGCCTAGCAGAGTGTTAGCCGAGAACTCTACCGACTCGAGAGATTTTGAAAAACAGGAAGTGAGAATAGCATATAAGGAGAAGTTGGATGAACAGTGGTCTAGTTGTAGTAGTATTAAAGTATTTAACCAGACCACTAAGCTGATTAACAGCTCTCCTAGGGCTGTGAAGGATTAGACTTATTTTACGTGGCAAAGAACCAACTTGTTACCTAGCATTGTGGAATCGGGACCTACAGCTTAATTGTGGAACCACATATACAGAATTTCTATCACCAGAAATAAATTCCTCTAATTCTTCATTGGCCGCTTGGAGACTCGAACTCGGGCCTAGCAGAGTGTTAGCCGAGAACTCTACCGACTTTTTGAAAAACAGGAAGTTAGCATATAAGGAGAAGTTGGATGAACAGTGGTCTAGTTGTAGTAGTATTAAAGTAGTTTAACAGACCACTAAGCTGATTAACAGCTCTCCTACTGGCCGAAGGATTAGACTTATTTTACGTGGCAAAGAACCAACTTGTTACAGCAACGACCTACAGCTTATTGTGGAATCCGAACCACATTATACCGAGAAATGAATTTCTATCACCAGAAATAAATTCCTCTAATTCTTCATTGGCCGCTTGGAGACTCGAACTCGGGCCTAGCAGAGTGTTAGCCGAGAACTCTACCGACTCGAGAGATTTTGAAAAACAGGAAGTGAGAATAGCATATAAGGAGAAGTTGGATGAACAGTGGTCTAGTTGTAGTAGTATTAAAGTAGTTTAACCAGACCACTAAGCTGATTAACAGCTCTCCTAGGGCTGGCCGAAGGATTAGACTTATTTTACGTGGCAAAGAACCAACTTGTTACCTAGCAACGGGACCTACAGCTTATTGTGGAATCGAACCACATTATACCGAGAAAATGAATTTCTATCACCAGAAATAAATTCCTCTAATTCTTCATTGGCCGCTTGGAGACTCGAACTCGGGCCTAGCAGAGTGTTAAGAACTCTACCGACTCGGAGATTTTGAAAAACAGGAAGTGAGAATAGCATATAAGGAGAAGTTGGATGAACAGTGGTCTAGTTGTAGTAGTATTAAAGTAGTTTAACCAGACCACTAAGCTGATTAACAGCTCTCCTAGGGCTGGCCTGAAGGATTAGACTTATTTTACGTGGCAAAAGAACCAACTTGTTACCTAGCAACGGGACCTACAGCTTATTGTGGAATCGAACCACATTATACCGAGAAATGAATTTCTATCACCAGAAATAAATTCCTCTAATTCTTCATTGGCCGCTTGGAGACTCGAACTCCAGGCCTAGCAGAGTGTTAGCCGAGAACTCTACCGACTCAGGAGAGATTTGGATGAAAAACAGGAAGTGAGAATAGCATATAAGGAGAAGTTGGATGAACAGTGGTCTAGTTGTAGTAGTATTAAAGTAGTTTAACCAGACCACTAAGCTGATTAACAGCTCTCCTAGGGCTGGCCCGAAGGATTAGACTTATTTTACGTGGCAAAGAACCAACTTGTTACCTAGCAACGGACCTACAGCTTATTGTGGAATCCGAACCACATTATACCGAGAAATGAATTTCTATCACCAGAAATAAATTCCTCTAATTCTTCATTGGCCGCTTGGAGACTCGAACTCGGGCCTAGCAGAGTGTTAGCCGAGAACTCTACCGACTCGAGAGATTTTGAAAAACAGGAAGTGAGAATAGCATATAAGGAGAAGTTGGATGAACAGTGGTCTAGTTGTAGTAGTATTAAAGTAGTTTAACCAGACCACTAAGCTGATTAACAGCTCTCCTAAATTCCTCTAATTCTTCATTGGCGGGCTGGCCCAGAAGGATTAGACTTATTTTACGTGGCAAAGAACCAACTTGTTACCTAAAGCAACGGGACCTACAGCTTATTGTGGAATCCGGACCACATTATACCGAGAAATGAATTTCTATCACCAGAAATAAATTCCTCTAATTCTTCATTGGCCGCTTGGAGACTCGAACTCGGGCCTAGCAGAGTGTTAGCCGAGAACTCTACCACTCGAGAGATTTTGAAAAACAGGAAGTGAGAATAGCATATAAGGAGAAGTTGGATGAACAGTGGTCTAGTTGTAGTAGTATTAAAGTAGTTTAACCAGACCACTAAGCTGATTAACAGCTCTCCTAGGGCTGGCCCTGAAGGATTAGACTTATTTTACGTGGCAAAGAACCAACTTGTTACCTAGCAACGGGACCTACAGCTTATTGTGGAATCCGAACCACATTATACCGAGAAATGAATTTCTATCACCAGAAATAAATTCCTCTAATTCTTCATTGGCCGCTTGGAGACTCGAACTCGGGCCTAGCAGAGTGTTAGCCGAGAACTCTACCGACTCGAGAGATTTTGAAAAACAGGAAGTGAGAATAGCATATAAGGAGAAGTTGGATGAACAGTGGTCTAGTTGTAGTAGTATTAAAGTAGTTTAACCAGACCACTAAGCTGATTAACAGCTCTCCTAGGGCTGGCCCGAAGGATTAGACTTATTTTACGTGGCAAAGAACCAACTTGTTACCTAGCAACGGGACCTACAGCTTATTGTGGAATCCGAACCATTATACCGAGAAATGAATTTCTATCACCAGAAATAAATTCCTCTAATTCTTCATTGGCCGCTTGGAGACTCGAACTCGGGCCTAGCAGAGTGTTAGCCGAGAACTCTACCGACTCGAGAAAAACAGATTTTGAAAAACAGGAAGTGAGAATAGCATATAAGGAGAAGTTGGATGAACCAACTGGTCTAGTTTATAGTGTATCACCAGAAATAAATTCCTCTAATTCTTCATTGGCAGACTCGAACTCGGGCCTAGTCTATAAGGAGAGTTGGATGAACAGTGGTTGTAGTAGTATTAAAGTAGTTTAACCAGACCACTAAGCTGATTAACAGCTCTCCTAGGGCTGGCCTGAAGGATTAGACTTATTTTACGTGGCAAAGAACCAACTTGTTACCTAGCAACGGGACCTACAGCTTATTGTGGAATCCGAACCACATTATACCGAGAAATGAATTTCTATCACCAGAAATAAATTCCTCTAATTCTTCATTGGCCGCTTGGAGACTCGAACTCGGGCCTAGTTGTAGAGTGTTAGCCCACTAAGAGAACTCTACCGACTCGAGAGATTTTGAAAAACAGGAAGTGAGAATAGCATATAAGGAGAAGTTGGATGAACAGTGGTCTAGTTGTAGTAGTATTAAAGTAGTTTAACCAGACCACTAAGCTGATTAACAGCTCTCCTAGGGCTGGCCCGAAGGATTAGACTTATTTTACGTGGCAAAGAACCAACTTGTTACCTAGCAACGGGACCTACAGCTTATTGTGGAATCCGAACCACATTATACCGAGAAATGAATTTCTATCACCAGAAATAAATTCCTCTAATTCTTCATTGGCCGCTTGGAGACTCGAACTCGGGCCTAGCAGAGTGTTAGCCGAGAACTCTACCGACTCGAGAGATTTTGAAAAACAGGAAGTGAGAATAGCATATAAGGAGAAGTTGGATGAACAGTGGTCTAGTTGTAGTAGTATTAAAGTAGTTTAACCAGACCACTAAGCTGATTAACAGCTCTCCTAGGGCTGGCCCGAAGGATTAGACTTATTTTACGTGGCAAAAGAACCAACTTGTTACCTAGCAACGGGACCTACAGCTTATTGTGGAATCAGAACCACATTATACCGAGAAATGAATTTCTATCACCAGAAATAAATTCCTCTAATTCTTCATTGGCCGCTTGGAGACTCGAACTCGGGCCTAGCAGAGTGTTAGCCGAGAACTCTACCGACTCGAGAGATTTTGAAAAACAGGAAGTGAGAATAGCATATAAGGAGAAGTTGGATGAACAGTGGTCTAGTTGTAGTAGTATTAAAGTAGTTTAACCAGACCACTAAGCTGATTAACAGCTCTCCTAGGGCTGGCCCGAAGGATTAGACTTATTTTACGTGGCAAAGAACCAACTTGTTACCTAGCAACGGGACCTACAGCTTATTGTGGAATCCGAACCACATTATACCGAGAAATGAATTTCTATCACCAGAAATAAATTCTCTAATTCTTCATTGGCGCTTGAGACTCGAACTCGGGCCTAGCAGAGTGTTAGCCGAGAACTCTACCGACTCGAGAGATTTTGAAAAACAGGAAGTGAGAATAGCATATAAGGAGAAGTTGGATGAACAGTGGTCTAGTTGTAGTAGTATTAAAGTAGTTTAACCAGACCACTAAGCTGATTAACAGCTCTCCTAGGGCTGGCCTGAAGGATTAGACTTATTTTACGTGGCAAAGAACCAACTTGTTACCTAGCAACGGGACCTACAGCTTATTGTGGAATCCGAACCACATTATACCGAGAAATGAATTTCTATCACCAGAAATAAATTCCTCTAATTCTTCATTGGCCGCTTGGAGACTCGAACTCGGGCCTAGCAGAGTGTTAGCCGAGAACTCTACCGACTCGAGAGATTTTGAAAAACAGGAAGTGAGAATAGCATATAAGGAGAAGTTGGATGAACAGTGGTCTAGTTGTAGTAGTTTTAAAGTAGTTTAACCAGACCACTAAGCTGACTTTCAGCTCTTATAGGGCTGGCCTGAGGGATTAGATTAAAATACCACATAGGCTCACGTTTGCATAACAGTGGTCTAGTATTAAAGACAATTAAGTTGAAGTAGTACTGTATAGAGGGAGGATGCACAGTTCCAGGATGAGGTCATAGGAGGCAGCAGGATGTGTTTGTGGATATAGCTGGATATGAAGAGCAAATAGCAGGAAGTAATATATGAAGGAATACATTGCTGAGTTGACGTAGTGAACATTAAAATATATTTGTTGAATGTGGGGAATAGAAGAGAGGCAGTGGTTAGAGTAAATTTGAGAAGAGCGAGAGGAATGGCTGAACTCTACAAGTGGTGGCATTTAGGTAGTTAAGGAAAACGGCAGCAACTATTAAAAGAGCTTGGATGTCCTTGTAAAAGAAGGAAGCTGAAAAAGAGTGTGAGCAAGAGTAAATCGTATGGGGAAATGGAAACTGGAAAGATGGAGCAGTGAATGTTGAAACAGGTGGCAGAGGAATGGTAGTAGTTGGTTTGTAAAGGGATTTAGGAGTAAATGTAACAGTTGGTGGTAGGATGAAAGATGAGGTGGTCATCGGATAGGTGATGTGAGGAAGGTGACAGAGTCTTTGAAGAATATTTGGAAAAATGTTGAAAGTGTCTATGGAAGCCAAAGATGGGACTGGTGAATCGGTCCGCCTGAGTTTAATGAAGCCGAAGATGGAACTGGTGAATCAGTTCTGAGTTTAAATAAAGCCAAAGGTGGAATTGGTGAATCAGTTCTCCTGAGTAAGTGAAGCCAAAGGTGGAACTGGTGAATCAGTTCTCCTGAGTTCAAGGGAAGCCAAAGATGGAATTGGTGAATCAGTTCTGAGTTTAAGCGC
The DNA here is from genome assembly GCF_040412425.1 of Macrobrachium rosenbergii. Taxonomy (NCBI): domain Eukaryota; kingdom Metazoa; phylum Arthropoda; class Malacostraca; order Decapoda; family Palaemonidae; genus Macrobrachium; species Macrobrachium rosenbergii. The sequence continues at coordinate 1,937,659 of NC_089780.1, read as the reverse complement.
AGCCAAAGATGGAATTGGTGAATCAGTTCTGAGTTTAAGTGAAGCCAAATATGGAATTGGTGAATCAGTTCTCCTGAGTTTAAGTGCAGCCAAAGTTGGAACCGATGAATCAGTTCTCCCGAGTTCAAGAGAAGCCAAAGATGGAATTGATGAATCAGTTCTCCTGAGTTTAACTGAAGCCAAAGATGGAATTGGTGAATCAGTTCTCTTGAGTTTAAGTGAAGCCAAAGATGGAATTGGTGAATCAGTTTTCCTGAGTTTAATTGAATAGTGGATGGTGCATGCATATAAAAATATGGTGAAATCTGTTGAGAGCTTTTTTTTTTGTATCGTATGCTGTGTATGAAAAACTGGTTGTATGAGAAATGTTGCTTGACATAAAAGTGGTAAAAAAACGAGTTTTGATAAAAAGATGGACTAAAGTGTTTCAACGTAGTTCAGATTGATTGGTGAAAAGATTGCATAATTAATATTTAAAGGAATAACGACAGGAAGACTTAGAAATACTTGGATAAGTAGAGTGTAGGAGGAGTTGGAGAGGAATGGCTTATATATATCCAAGAATATATTGCATGCAATGTAAGAGATCCTGCGTGTTTGTGTGTGTGTGTGTGTGTGTGTATGTAGGCAGGTTAGACATTCTGCAGACGAACTTCTTTGAATAGAAAACTGTATGAAATGGTTAATGTTTGGGAAATTTTCTATGGGGCTTACCTTTGACTGTGAGTGATCATTGCTTTCATTTGCTTTTACCCTGAGACCACCCCCATTGATGGCAACGAATATATATATTATATATATGACTGTGAAATATTTTGTGTTAAAACAGAATTCCATCAAATATAAGAAGCCCATACAAACGCCAAAATGTGGACAATAAAGGCTATATTTCAGAGACCAAACTGTCTCTCTCCTCAGGCAAATAGTTACTCACTATTTGCCTGAGGAGAGACAGTTTAGTCGCTGAAATATAGCCTTTATTTTCCACATTTTAACGTTTGTATGGGCTCCTTATATTGATACACACACACACACACACACACACACATATATATATATATATATATATATATATATATATATATATATATATATATATATATACATGTATATACATATATATATGTATATATATATGCATATATATAATATATATTATATATGCATATATACATGTATATATATAATTTATTTATTATTATCATTAAAATAGTTTAACCAGACCACTGAGCTGACTATCAGCTCTCATAGGGATGGCCATATAATTTATGTATGTATGTGTGAGTGTGAAATATAGATATAACTCCTACCAAAACTAATTAATGTCCTGTAAAATTAACTGGTAACGCTCACTTGAAGTATGAATGAAGAAATGAAGCATAGAACTTTAAAAGATCTTTGTACTCATTATTTTGGATATGTTGTCCATTCTGGAAGCTTTCAAATTCGAATAGAATAGATAAAGATATTTCTCAAGCGATGAATAGGGGAAAAAATTAATACGATATGTACATCCCTCCTTGACCGTAGAGGTAGGACCTCCAGCTTTTTTCCAACATCATCTGCGGTAGATATGCAAATTATGCCCTCAGTTTAGTGAACCTAGCATTATTAGCGTAATATGGACAATCCCTAAATGTTAATGAACGATACCTCATCGTTTATTGTTGTCATAATCCAGTAAAATCCTAAAATAAGGCAATCGGTGTCATGACCAAGAACATCATCTCTGGGGGCTTGATTTAATTAAGCATTCAGGGAAAATTCGCTGCTTCTTGGCGAGATTCTCCCTCTTTAGCTGCGGGTTTATTACTCGCTATGTTACGTGAGATCCTTCTTCATTGCTTAATCCACGAATGAGAAATGGTCGTGCGAGGATTATGTTATAAACTTAAGAGAGAAATTAATAATTTTTCTTTATTCTAAATCATTTATAATGCTTTAGGTCTCTCTCTCTCTCTCTCTCTCTCTCTCTCTCTCTCTCTCTCTCTCTCTCTCTCTCTCTCTCTCTCTCTCTCTCTCTCTCATATATATATATATATATATATATATATATATATATATATATATATATATATATATATATATATATATATATATATATATATATGTTATATAAATGTGTGCATGTACATACACATACATATGAGAGAGAGAGAGAGAGAGAGAGAGAGAGAGAGAGAGAGAGAGAGAGAGAGAGAGACCTACAGCATCATAAATGATTTAGGATAAAGAAAAATGATTAATTTCTCTCTCAGGTTTATAGCATAATCCTCGCACACATTTATATAAACATATATATATATATATATATATATATATATATATATATATATATATATATAGATAGATAGATAGATAGATAGACTGATAGAGAGATGAACTAAGTATTTTTGAACCGGGTAGGAAGATGAAAGGAACGTGGGAGTGGGTACTATTTGTGATGTAAAAAAGTAGAATAATTTCCACAAACCCTTAGGTGTCACATTCAGATATTTGTTTTAGTTATGTGAAGACTTTTTCTTATATATATTATATATATATATATATATATATATATATATATATATATATATATATATATATATATATGTGTGTGTGTGTGTGTGTGTGTGTGTGTGTGTGATAGAGAAAATGGTGAGGAAAAGAGTTTGTTTGTTGTTTATATTCTAGTAAAGAGTAGATGGAAGAGTAAGCCGATGACTGCATTAGTGGGAAGAGGGGCCCCCTGGAGGTATATCTGATCATTACTTAGTTGAAGTGGAAGTTGAATTAGGAAGAAATGTCTGTTAGCTTAATTGAGGCAAGTGTGTTCAATCAAAAGAAAGGAAGGAGAATGTGTAAAGAGGAAATGGATTAAATATGGGCTTGTTGAAGGAGTTAATGAAGGGTGCAGGCTCCCTAGATGGGATCTCAGAATCAGCAGGTAGTTTTTGTGGTTTTAGGAGAGTGGAAAATAGTGAGTTGTAGAGTTAAGAAAAAACAAATCTAGTGCCCGAAAAATTAAGATTATATGAGGTGTAATTGTAATTGCATAGGGAGATTAAATAGAAAATAAATCTCAAGAGTAAAAGATGCAAATGGAGAAATGATGAATGAAGAAAGGGTAGTTCTGGGTCGATAGACTGAGCATTTTGAAGATTTGTTGACTGTGAAAGAGAAAAGGAAGGCAAAGGGTAATGATGCAAGAATGAAAGGGGTTAGTATGAGTTTCAAAAGGTTAATGGCAGTGACTGCCGTGGGCATTAAAAGGGCAATTAAGAGGATGAAGATGGAATGACACCAAGAGTTGATGGGATGCAGAGCGAGATGTTGCAGTGCAATTGTGAATGTGTGAAAACCAGGCATGTAGAGTATGTATAGATGAGAAGGTTCTGAAGTAATGGGCGAGGGGGATACTTGTTTCATTGCTTAAAGTTCAAGGTAATGAAGGTGACTGTAAGCATTATAAGGGCATAACATTGCTTTTTATACCAGGGAAATGTGTAGTAGGATTCTGAATGAGAAAGCTAGACAGATAAATGAAGTGTTGGTTTAGACATGGAAAAGATATATGGATCAAATGGTCTGAGACAGTTTTATGAAATTTTCAAGGCTAGGGGAAAAACTGTCTAGAGTTTATGGTAAAAAAGATAAGTTGCCGTGAACATTAAAAAGATTTTGTGGTGGAAGTTAAGCATATTAGAAAATGTAGGTAAGAGAGTAACAGGCTTCAAATGGGGCTGAGAAAAGTGTGTTCCATCTCTGAGGCTGATTAATATCTTTGTGGGTGGATACAAAAGTCTGGGAAAGGCGGGGTCTTTGTAGATGAAAAAGTGTAGGACAAGAAAATTGGGCACGAATACAGTTTGGAATGGCTGCCGTTTCTACGGAGCAAAAAATGTTTTTGGGCTTCTTGAAAAGAAACTGAAAGACCAGAGAAAGAGTTTGAAAATGTTTACAAGAGATTAAATTGGCATTGAGAATATGGAAACCAAGAAATTGGAGCAATGAATGTTGGAATGGATGGTGCAAAGGTCAAACTGGCAGAATTTTTAGTACTTAGGCATAAATATAGCGGATTATGGTAGAATATGAAGTAAGAAAAACAATGGGTGAAGGAAGGAAGGTAGCAGGAGGTACGTACAGTAGAGGTCTGGAAGGAAGTTGGGGTGTCAAATAGAAGCCAAGGTTGGAACGTACAAGTGGATTGTTGAGCTAATTTTCCTTTACAAAAGTTGATTGCGAAGTTAAATGTAAATAGGAAAGAGGGAAAATATGGGCATAAAGAAAACTGAAATGGTGTGAAATGCACGAGTGGTAAATAGACTAGGGCAGGTGAAAAGTTGGGTGTTCTGAGGTGGTCCACTCATATGGAAAGGTGATGTTGGCAATAAGTTTGCAATTCAGAAAGTATTGGGAGGGAGGAGGGGCAGAAGACCTAGAAAGGGCTTGACAGATGGAATGAAAAGGAGGTTCAAGTCCTGGGAAGGAGAGACTGAGTACTACAAGATAGAAGTGAATCACGCAATGAATGTGGGAGGTCTCGACGCACGGCTGGTGAGGCTTCTGTATACGTGCATAAAGTGGGTCATGTTATGGAAGTTTCCTGCACAGGGGTTTCGCCCACGAGTCAGCTGTTAAAGTATGATTATGACAGCGATCTATGTAGTGCCTTCCCTTGGGAGTTATCTCTTGCTAGGGTAAAAGAGTTAATCTTGAGATTATATACACAAACACACACTCACATATATGTATACATATATATATGTGTGTGAGTATATTATATATATATATATATATATATATATATATATATATAATGATGTATATATATAATGTATATCATATATATATATAGTTTATATATATATATATATATATATATATATATATATATATATATATATTATACATATTGTTAGCCAAAAACTATTGCTATTGACCTATTACATCGCTCAGATAAGCTTGATTGAAGATAAGTTATTTGTCAAACGAGTGGGGGGCATTTCGAAGATTAATACAGCTGATCTAATACCATTTATTTGGACTATTTACTTAGTATGCATGTTAATCTGACTTAATAACGTTAGCATAACTAGAATGACCTGTAATGGCCTGTTTTACTCAACAATATTAGAGTCAAAAGGTGTATTGTAGCGAGCAGTGTAATGTTATCAAACGCAAAAGAAATAGGGGCATTAGTGTCACTCATTCATTCCTGAGTTGATACATGTATATTATTAAAAGGTAAACTCAGAGTGTTTGAGTATATTTTATGGCAATAGTTTTAGGAATTCATTCGAGATATACGGCTTCGGATGCACGATGTACACTAGAATCATTTATGATCTTTCATTTGTTATCAACCGCATGATTTCACAGCGTCAATAATCAACCAGACGAGAACGCGTTTCAGTTGCGCGGTTATCGTCGCCATTTGCTTCGGGGAGAACTTTGTCGGGAATTATTGATTTTCCTTTCGGATCATTGCAGGTATATTGAGTGGTGGGCTATGCACCGTTTTGGTGTTGTATTCATACTTCTCAGATCGAAACTCTTTTATTGCATTACTTTTAATGGAGAAAATCATCTTTAATTACACCCTCGCAGGAAACAGGCCATGATGTCATTCTGGCTTTAGAAGTTGCAGTATTTTTCTCTAGTGGTATTTTCACAATGCTTGACTTTTGCCTTGGCCAGCCTATTCTATTTAGAATACAATGTCCCCCGTCGCATCGCCAAGAAGGCAGAGAGTTGAAGAAAAAACTAAAAATGGAATTGGGTGAGCGGAGAATAACTATTGAATTTTGAGAAAAAAATTTTAAACGAAATTACAGCTTAGGAAAAGTCTAGTCTACAAGTGCATTAATATAGCATCAAGTACTGACTCCACCTTTAAAGCAAAAAGCATGAGTAGAGGATATAGTTGGATGTTAGGTCAGGCGAGTCATCATTGGACAAAATGGATTTTGTTAGAGAGAAGATTGGAGAAGGTTTAGGTTAAGTGGCGATCAAGGAAAAGGAGGTTAGAGGACGGATCCCTTATGTGCCAAAGTTAACTTCCACTGCTGCTGTTAAAATCTTTAGTATTTGATAATGAATCATGCAATCGAAACGTCACAATGACTTACAGATTGTAATTATCTGAAATGGATTTTGGTAGACTTGTACTTAGCCTCCGATCCGAAGAATGTTCTGCAGTAGAAATAATAAAAAAAAAATTAATCAGGAAGCTTTCCTCTGCACACTGTGAAGTCTTTATCACTATGTGTTTACAAGAGAATCTGCTTCCCAAGTACAACAGGAGAAAGGGGGAGGGTCCTTTCGAAGGCTAAATACTTTTCATTTTCGTGTTTTGCCAGTTGTACATGTAAACATGGAAAATTATGATTTCATAATCATATATATATATATATATATATATATATATATATATATATATATATATATATATATATATATATATATATATATATATATATATATATATATATATATATATATATATATATATATATATGTAATTATAATAGTTACAATGCCCTCTTAACTTTCTCGAATTCTTCGCTTTTTGGATAAGCTTGTCACTACAAAGCCTTAGAGCCAAGTGTAAGAAATATGAAGAAGAAGGCACCCTGTTCTGATTAGTGGACCCGGGTTCGTTTTCCACTACCGTGCATCAGAATTTCTTCATATTTCTTGCACTTGGAATTTAAGGCTTTACAGTGACAAGCATATCCAAAAAAGCGCGAAGAATTAGAGAACGTTAAGAAGGCATTGTGGCTATTACAATTACATATGTATCTGGTAAAAGTGACCACCGTATGTATATGTATATATATATATACATATATATATATATATATATATATATATATATATATATATATATCAATTACATGCATACACATATATACATACATACACACACTCATATATATATATATATATATATATATATATATATATATATATATATATATATATATATACTCTGTATATGCAAATCATTAATTGCATTGATTTCAGCAGTGTTCGTGGCTGGCAGCGATTGTCATTCCAAGCGTATCTGTCAGTGTTTTTGAAAATCCACATAGTAGGTGTGTGAATATTTAATGTTAAATTGGAATAAAAGATGAAACAACAAGCTACTTGTAATCTGACAGAATTTGAGAACAGAAGTGAATGGCAGGTATCAGTCAGTTCTTTGTTTATTCATATATTCTTCATTTATATTTTTATTTCTTTGACTGATTTCGCTGTTTGTGTTGTAAAGGGTGTTTTCATGGTTGTTCATTCACCTTTAAAGAGTTTATAAAGTCATCCCTTAACGGGGAAGCCGATTCAAGTACAGCTTCTCTTGTTTGCATATTATTTTCTGGGAGTATAGCAGGAAAGTTGTCCCAATCCTCATGATGGAGATTTAACAAGAAGAGAGCAAGGGGAATAGCATTGTGCTGCATATATTTTTGTTTCTAGTAGTACCACGTTACCCGTTCCTTTGCCATATTAACAAAATATCTCTAAAGCGAATTCAGATTTAGGAATTTGATTTGTTAATTACCTCCTCTTTGAATCTGTGGTGTAAGCAGACTGGACATTTGGAATACATACCCTTCAGTTGTTCTTACTAGCCAAGTATATATTTAGGTGTGGTTTCTTGTCCTTCCCTGTTTCGGGTTAAGAATGAAGACTTTGACCGAGTGGCGAAATGTTGCTTCTCTTTTGTGAAAGCAGACAATGTTACACTTGAACTCTGAGTTTAAGGGAAACTGATTCTAGTTTTTAAAAATGATCCTCGTAGGGGGCTAGTGCCGTCAGTGCACCTCATGCGGTGCACAGTAGGCATTACTTAAGGTTCTTTGCAGCGTACCTTCCTTAGGCCCCTAGCTGCAACCCCTTTCATTCCTTTTGCTGTACCTCTCTTCATATTCTCTTTCTTCCATCTAACACTTGTTTCATAGTGCAATTGCGAAGCTTTCTCCTGTTACACCTTTCAAGCCCTTCTACTCTCAATTTCCCTTTCAGCGCTGAATAACCTCATAGGTCCCAGTGCTTGGCCTTTTGCCTAAATTCTATATTCCATTTCACTCCAAAATTATTTTCTGTATGAATTTATGCATGCACATGCAGATTAAGCACCATTTACTATACAGTAGTCTGCACCCTTTGTTTGCTCAATTTTTACATTTTCTCTTCTCCGATTCATGCATTAGAATATTTCACTTTCATGAAAATAATTACTAAAGCGATAGAGATTGTGATACTATAATGGAAATGGTCTGATTCATCTACTTAATACTTCCTTTCAGTTTAAAGGATAATTGATGTATTCCCTTGATGTTTGCCCATTTATATATATAAGAGCAAGTTTCGTAATTCGTAATGGTTGAGGATATTTACAAAAGCCAAGGATTAAGCATATAATGAACAAGATTTAGAAACGAAAGAAGGCAAAAGGAAGATTTACAGGCCAGCCAAAGCAATAAACGAAGGCACAAGGGACATAACCCACACAGAGCGAGTGCTCAGGACAGAGCTGGAAGTATGTTGAACAACTACTGAATGAAGAAAATGAGAGATTCATAAGGGGAGATGGAAGCCCAGATTTTGTAGTGGTTGTTGAGGTCACGATCTGGTAGATAAAGGCAGCTCTGAGAAAGGTGAAGATTGGTCAGGCTTCTGGGCCACATGGCCTGCCTGTTGAGGTATGGAAAACGCTGGGCGAGGAGGGAATAGATGTACTGTTGGAGCTGATGCAGAAAGTGTGGAAAAGAAATTATACCAGAAATATGTGGAGAAAACACACTGATACCGATTTTTAAAGAGAGATGAGACGTGCAAAGTTGCTAGGACTAAAGAGGAGTTAATGGTCCATACCTTGAAAGTATTTCAAAAATTTATAGACTGAAGGCTTAGACAGAATGTCAAGATCGGGAGACAGTATCTAGGTTCAGTAAAAGGGACTGGTACAATTGATGTAAAATTCTCCTTATGCAAGATATGAAGAAGTGCAGAGCGAAGCAAAGGTCTCTTCGTATAGTCTTTACCCACTTGGAAAAGGTGTGTGATTACCTCGACAGCGAGTGTAGACAAATGTGAGGGAGCGAGAGGTTCCAGAAAAATATGTGAGTAATTAATGGAATGCATAGAAATAGATATCACGAGTGTTTAAGCTTAAGTATCTGGGCTAGATGCAGGCAGCGATATGGATAAGGAAGTTAGCCATCAAATTCAAGCCAGGTGGAATAATTGGCGGGGGTATCAGGTTTACTTAGCGACATGGGTCCCTGTTAGGCTTAAAGGTGGTGGCAAGACCTGCTATGTTGTGTTGTGACGCCAGTTTTAGTAGCCATAATCAATCAATCAACCTGCTATGTAGCATGGGCTAGAAGCGGTACCACTGAAAGGAAACAAGAAAAAAAAGGTTAAAATAAGTTAAACATGGCGGAAATGAAGATGCACGGATGGATGAGTGGAGTGACGAGAAGAGACGAGAAAAGAGATGGATAATCAGGGGAACAGCGGAAGTCACTGAAGTGACAAAGAAAGCCAGAGAGTCAAGACTGAGATGGTTTGGGCACCTAATTAGGAGGGGGGATTATAATCAGCAGGGCGGATTATGAGCGACTTGTTGAATGAGAGATGAGGGAAATAGAAATGCTAGGGACACGAAGGCGTCGAGGAAGCTGGAGAGACTGCATTTTAGAAGATAAGGGCGTTAAAGAGTAGACGAAGGCAGGGACACAAGACAGAAACACCCGGAAAAGGCAGCAACCCCCTCTAGGGATTCAGCTGAGAAGAAGAAGAACAACAACAACAACATGATGTCACATCAGACGTATATTTATGCTATTCAAATAATTGGTCTTACTAGGAACAAACTTTCGTATAAATAAGAAATGCCTTAAGCTTACTCCGTACTAATCGAATTTAAAATTCATAGCGGTTTAACTGAGTGGAAATAACTCCTTGGCGCTGCTGTGTTGTGCCATTCTGCTTGCACGCACGATATATCTGGGTAGTGCTATTACGTGAATGCGATATGATAGATAAATGCATAGGCTGCCTGTGTAGTTACCAACCAAACTATCAATATATATATATATATATATATATATATATATATATATATATATATATATATATATATATATATAAAATTAGGCAACCACATGAGAGGTGAAAATTAAAGACCAGGTACCAAGCGCTTACGAGTATTGCGTACACTTCTCCGGGGTACAAAGTAAAATAAATAAATAGACATAAAAAAGAAAACTTCACAAACCAAAGATCAAAGCCATCAACAAGCAAAACATCATTACTGTAAGAAATCACTAGTTTGAAGAAAATAAATTGCCACTACCATGAAATAAGTAAGAATACGTTCAAAATTCACCGTTGAAGAAGAAAATAATTGTGTATTGCCGTCTTTAAATGTTTTAATTCGTAGAAGGGATAAAAGCTTTGTATTTGATGTTTAAGGAAACCTACCAACGTCTGTTATTATAAAAATCCACTGTGATTTAGATCACCATGTTAATGTTAAACTCTCAGTTTTCTGTAGCATGTTTTTAAGGGTATTAAGGATGTGCAGTCCGGAATACCTAGACCCAGAGCTTTGTAAAATTTATGTCGTAGGAATTATGTTAGAATACCCAAAGTTTTTAATCGACAAATCTTTGCAGAAAGTTAAAAGCATTTTGTATTCTAGTAACAATAGGGAGCCTTTTGTGAGAGAAAATATTTTGACACTGCCATATAGCGTAAATCTTTCTTTTATTCAAAAATTGCTGAAAATTTTCAAGAAAGATGTTGTTTACAAGAATTCAGGAACTCTTCAAAATTTCATGGTTCGTAATCCTCCTTGTGCTGGGTGTAATAACAAATACCTAGGTCAAACTGGTAAAGAACTGGATTACCGAATAAAACAACAACGTTATGCAGTTCGAACAGGTCAATTGACAAGTGCTTTATATTACACTTAAATGATTCTAACCATTGTATAGACTGGAAAAAATCATCTGAGATTAACTTTTGTAACCATATTGTTAAAAGAAATATTATTGAATCTGCCATTATTAAGTATTTTAACAATCAGCTTATGAATCTCAGTACAGGTCTTTTTAAATTAGATAGTTACCTTGTTCATAAAATTGTAGGGAAGTACAATGTCACCTTTTAGCAACAGCCTGTTCTACCAACTGCAATTTCAGTTTTTAAGCATTTTTAAAGTATTCTTACTTATTGCTTGGTAGTGGGAATTTATTTTCTGCAGACTACTGATTACTTACAGTAATGATGTTTTGCTTGTTGATGGCTTTGATCTTTGGTTAGTGAAGCTTTCTTTTTTATGTCTCTGAATTACTTTCTTTGTACCCCGAAGAAAGCAATACACGAAGACGCTTGGTATATACCTGGTCTTTGATTTTCACCTTTCCTGTGGTTGTCTACGTATATATATGTCACGTGCAGTTTGGTGACTTATTGCTGAATATATATAATTTATAATATATATATATATATATATATATATATATATATATATATATATATATATATATATATATACCACAGTGGCTTTTTGGTATCTTCACATTTTTTGGATACGAGGGGGAAATAAATAAGGGGGGTTCTCCCTCTTATGTTAGAATTAGATCCCACACACGCTAACACTGTCTTGCCTTGCTGTAACAAAAGAGAACATTTCATTCCACCGTGTGCTTTCATGATGGCTTTCAAAATCACCTACAGAGCCAACGGTCTTCTTCATACCACCGGAAGACGAACTAAGGGAAATAAAACGGCTGACTACTTGATGAATATAAATTATCTTTTATTTTGCTCCAAAAGACAGACCCATTGGTCCCATTGCAGTCAACAGGTGCAATGTACGTGTCGTGTCTGCGTTTGATTGGCCAACAATAAACAACCGTGTTAAAACTATGAGATATTAATCGTGTACTGCACATTTCGATCTAAGGAATAATCTAGTCACTAATGCGTAATTGATATACTTAGAAATTCCTTCTTAGAGAGAATGTCGCACGTAGAGAGATTCCACATATTCGGAGCACAGGAAAGAAGCGAAGACAGCGCGCGGAAAAGGGAGAATGTCCGCGCATAAAAGTTCAGATTTCAGCTCCCAGCATAAACGAAATAAACGGAGGACGCGACGAGGGAAGCAAAACCCAGAACGGGCCATTACTGTGTCACATAAAACAAGATAACAATCGGGTTATCTCCCTTGACTTTGGCGCGCTCGGCGATTTTCAATAGCGGAAGTTGCGACTCTGAAATTTATTTGTGCCGACAAAAACATCCTCTTGATGACACGTGAAGACTAATAACAGCCGTTTATCAGATTACTGATAAATCTGGGACGCCATTTTCTCCCTCAGTGTCCTCTGAACCCGTTTTTTTCGTGGGTACCCCGTAGGAGGGTGGTGCCGACAGCGCACCTCACGCGGTGTACTGTAGTAGGCTTTACTTGAGGTTCTTCGCAGCGTCCACTCGGCCCCTGGCTGCAGCCTCTTTCCTTATTTTGACTATACCTCCGTTCATATTCCCTTCCTTTCATCTTACTTTCCACCCTCTCGTAACAATTGTTCATAGTGCAGCTGGGAGGTTTCTCTTTGAAACATTTTTGCTCTCAATTTCCCTTTCAGCGCTGAATAACCTCGTAGGTCCCAGCGGTTGACCTTTGGCCTAAATTCTTTACTCCTTTACATTGGGTAGGATTAGAAACCCCTGGACAGTGTAGTCTTTGCCTCAGGCTTTTAGTAAGTGTTTTCTTTGTAGCCGTTTGGCTGTTATAATAATAATAATAATAATAATAATAATAATAATAATAATAATAATAATAATAATAATAATAATCTTTATTGCGGCTCAGGGGCATATCCATAGAATATACAATTACAAAACACACAGTCTAGATACATAAGGTAACATGATAAAGATAATTATCTGCAGTATCCACACATTTGCTGAAGAAGTAGAAAAAATAGAATTTATAATAATGGTAATGACAGGAATTATATGGAGAATAATAGAGAAAAAAATTAAAAATTATGACAATAAAAAATACAGATTGCAGACGATTAATTTCCACCTGGGGACCTTAGGTGGTCACAGAAGTCAGGTCCAGAAGGCTAAATACGAATATTGAAAATTGCAAAACTCTACAATAATGTTTTTTTGTGGTTTAATCAGTCTCTCTCCCTCTGTAACGAGGATGACTTAAAAGAGAACGAGAGAACGAGTCCCGCCACAGTCGACTTCAAGAACTCGTACAGTGCATATTTAGGATAGTTTGTTATTATTATTTATCCAATAATTATGACATTTTATTAAAAAGAGAAGCATTACCTGGTCCGCTGGTATAGCGGTTAGTGTCGTGGCATGCCACTCAGATGTCGGGGGTTCGCATCTCGGCATGCCACTCAAATGTCGCAAGGGGTTCGCGTCTTCCCCAGGGCGATGAAAACTCATTGGCTCTGTATCATGATCAGTTACTGCTGCAGTGGGAAGTTGAAACCTAGATTCTTTGGAAGCTTGAATGTCAAGTCAATGACCCCTTTTGTGTGCTTGTTCCATGTGAATAGGTTTCATCTCCTGAAATAATAATAATAATAATAATAATAATAATAATAATAATAATAATAATAATAATAATTTAAAATGTCAACTACTTACTGTACACTGAATGGCCATCGTGTCGAAACACCAGGAAATCATTCCTGTAAGACTTGCCAGCTATTAATCCAGCGATAACGAAGTAACTTTATGAAAACTCAACTTGCGCTGGCCGTGTTGGGTCAAGGGCATCCTTAAGGGTCAGTGGCAGTGCCGGCAAAAGTAGACTGGTTCAATATATAGATAGATAATAGATCGGAGGTAGCAATGGAAAGCACCGTAATGGCGGTGTTAAACAAAAGCGATGCGTTCCAGGTTTGCTATTCACATTCCCATTTTCATTATCTTACTTATTTTTTAACTCTTACTTTCATAATGCATATTTACTCTGCTTGGTTCTCGTTGATTTTTCTTCGTAGGCGTCTGTGTGGAAGAAGTGCTAAGACGAAAGATGTCTCACGCACTGTTATATATCCTCGTGTCTTTAATAATTAATAAACAGCTCAATAGTAAAAGCTTCAAAGAAGAATAAAGAAAAATTCAGTGAAGTTCATCACGTGAAAGACAAGTCAAGAAACAGATAGTTTAGTAGAGATAGTCTCGAAAAGAAGGGAGGACAGGTACCATAAAATCTGCAATAAAAACATAAAAGTGCAACGGAAGCAGGAGAAAGGTAAATAAATAAAAGAAAAAGGTTAGACGACAAAAAAATGGAGATGGCAGCGAGTCGAGATTTATGGGAAACTGATAAATGGGGGAAGAATAACAAAACGCAATGAACTGATTGAATGACGAGCGAAGTGCGTTGTGCCTGAGGCAAAATATTGAATGCATGGATGTGAAAGCGAGCATGAGTACATGTACTATGGGCAGACAAAGGCGTATAAATAACGACCAGGTGATTTGAAGCTGATTTAGAATGACAATCAAGATGGTGTGTGCAATGGCAGAATTAACTGAGGACCATTATCCAAGCACGAAAGCGAGATGAAGTTCGGAACAGAGAAATCCTGTTTATTCCATGAAAGAGTTGCCATGAGCCGCCGCCTCTTCAAAATGATCGTGTTCGAAATTGCTGGATACCCTTTTTTATTATGAAAAAATGGGCTGATGAATGATTTATTAGAATCTGTACAAAGTGACCAGAAAATGGTCCACAATCAGGAACCAGATACCCTGTGAAGGATCATCCCTAATAGAGGCGTACAAGAAAAATATCACTAAAGTTTTCAGCTGTCTTTGGGATGAGGAACAGTGATGCCCCGAGAAAGTCAAAGGAATCAAGGACCAACAACCTCATGGATGCGACCTAAGGGTACGACTTGATGTCTTTTGCATTAGTACCATAAATGCACTGGCATATTTGTGGAGGTGCGTGACAGAAACCCACCACTCACTTCAGCAGGCTACATTGAATATCTAGGTGTCTTCAGACTCTGTTCTTCCTGCCAGCAGAAGAAAATTCTGTTAGACACCATCAAGACTCTCACCAAAGTCTAGGAGGCAGTCTCGTAAGGCTTTGTAAAGAACCATCCTGATCTGTGTGATTTCTTTTTTAATTGTCCATTCTATTAGGATTCTTGTTTTCAATCTCTATATTTTCACTGTAATGGCCATCGTAGAACTAGTGGAGCCCAGATGATAGCCATAAGGTAATAGCTGAAACAACTGACAGCAAAAGAGATGGAAAATGGAACAACACAGCAACAATATTCTTTTCCTTTATTTTTAGCCATAAGTGTAAATGTCAACTCTCACACATGATGCCCAGAGTACACTGATTTTTTGTTGAGATGTCAGTCACTTTTGATATAGGCTGCACACACTAAACTGCTTATTGTAACAGTTCCTGGGACAACCTAGACTATTTGGTTCAGGTGACGTCAGTGACTCACGGTCACGTGATAGCGAGGCTGTTCCATGATGGCTGCTGACCTTGGCGGCTGAACTGAGGTGTGGCAGTGTAGCATTGCCTGTATCAATAGATGCCAAATGTGCGCCTGCATTCAATAAGAGTTGTTTACAAGATGGGTAAGAAGCATATACATAGATGTGTATAAATTTTACGTAGTGCCTCAGACGTTCTATTTATTTACATCATTTTGAAATATTGTTAAAGTACCCCCACTTAAAGAGTAGATAAGGGAAAATAAAAGAATTACAAGCAGCGGAATAAGAAAACGAATGTCGATTTTATTAAACTTTTACCATCATTTTCAAATATTGTTAAAGTACCCCCACTTTGAGAGTAGATAAGAAAAAATAAAAGAATTACAAGCAGTGGGAAAAGAAAACGAACGTCGAATTTATTAAACTTTTACAACGGCTTTACTACGAAGAGTAATTTACTCTGAAGCTGATGAAGTAATTGAAAAATTCTTTCATTTTTTTAGCAATCTACGACTAAAGTGCTGCGATGATTATGGGAGAGCAAAAATGCCCTGAGGTAAATGTAAAGGTTTTGCTGCCCCGCGCCAGAAAGTAGATATTTCTGTTGAACTGACAGTCTTGGTACAAGGCTGGAATATTCTGATTTGTATGTACTGCAGAGTAAAATGTCCGCACAAATATCGTGTTAAGATTAAAGACAAGTTTACGTGTGCACACACACGTGTGTATGTATATATATATATATATATATATATATATATATATATATATATATATATATATATATATATATATATATATATATATATATATATATATATATATATATATATATATATATATATATATATATATATATATACATACATATTCACCATACTCCTTTTCTGAATAGGCTTCCTAGCTGTGTGGCCCTCCCTGCCTGGGGTGTAACCCACCACAGCTGTCTTAACTACAAAGAACGTAATTCACCCTCAGGTCGGTGTGCGGATGTGTTTAAGCTTGTGAGTTTAATAAGATATAATCATGTAAATATACCGTTTCTTTAAAAAGATATTGTCATCTTCCGTGGATGTCTTTCATCGATCTAGACCTTCTTATCTCCATGCAGCAGCTTCAGAATTGCTTTGTTGTGACGTTACCTGTCATAATACCCTATTGATGTGTTGGCTCTAGTCACAAGACTACTGTACATGCTCGCTATAATCTTCTTATTCCTGCCTCAAGTATTTAGAGGAAGTGTAAAATGTAGTGATGAAAGCTTTATAGTCTTTTTTTTTATTTCAAAGCTCTAATAATTGTAATGGGTTTCTTGCTCTGCTTTCCATAAAAGCGTTCCCTCCATTTCATCTCCCGCGGAATCTCTGCGGAGGTCGCGAGGGTTAGTTTTAGCCGTTTGATCTTTCTTCGTACCCTCCGGTTTTTCCGACCCCCTACCCCTCCCCCCTACCATTTCCATTTCCTTTATTCTTTTGCCTTGTGGTGTTCTATCAAGGCATGACCTCGTATTTTCATCTGGCAGTTTTTTTATCTGATCTTGTGTTTTTGTCTTACGAAAGTAGCTTTACAGGAAATAACATACTTAATCAGACGGTCAGGAATATCAATTTATCCTGAAACCTTGCTTCTGTAGCAAACCTGTCTATCATTCCTTTTGGTTGCTTC
The DNA here is from genome assembly GCF_040412425.1 of Macrobrachium rosenbergii. Classification (NCBI taxonomy): domain Eukaryota; kingdom Metazoa; phylum Arthropoda; class Malacostraca; order Decapoda; family Palaemonidae; genus Macrobrachium; species Macrobrachium rosenbergii. The sequence continues at coordinate 1,920,484 of NC_089780.1, read as the reverse complement.
TCTTGGCCTAAGGTTTGTAAAACCTTTCTTGCTCTTGCCCTGGGACCTTATAATGGACTTCACGTACAGAAGGCAATATTAAATTCTCGCTTCGAATAACAACAAAAGTGCAGTTTGTGCCGACTGGTATGCTCCTTACCCAGTGTTCTCCGTTATCATCACAATGCCCCCACAGCCCCCCTCATTCTTAAAACAAGATTTGTAACAGTAACTGTCCCAGAGACAGTAACGAAGGGCTGGTGAAGGAGAACTGTACATTACCTGCCACCCATAAACATCTCCTAATCGTTACTTCGCCAGACGTGAATTCTATCAACTCGTATTTATTATGAAAGTTGCGAGTCTCGTTCTTAAATATTTCTTAAGCTAAGGACACCTTACTTCTCTGTCGAGTGATTTTGAATTGATCTCTCTTCGACTCATATTAATTTTGAGTTGAGTCTCTCTTCGACTTCTTATATATTACCGCAGTGCACTTTTTGTCTGAAATCAGGAAAATTTCTGTCCATGAATGAAAGTATTTTAGCTGGTCTGCGATATTGGTTTCCCTCCATCCCGAGTCATGACATGAGCGTGTTTCCATAAGTACATGAAACTGAAAATTTTATGCGTTTTCTTGACTGCAAATTCACTTTTGAGAAGCATATCCAATCTCTCTTTCAGTTCATCACTCGAGAAACGTGTTATGCGCCACATCCAACGACATTCAATTTTCTACAAGCATCTGCTCCTCAACTTTCGAGAGAAGTGGGATGCAAGCACTAATTGATAAGCACCGCCTCTATTGTGGTCTAAAATTGCTAACGTGGGTGACTGTGCACTTTGTTCCCGGAGTATCTGTCATCGAGAATCTTGTAATACGCAGGCAGAGCGCCAGCTAATCAACGGACCATGTTTCTGGAGAGCCGTTTTAGGGGATATCTATCGTCGAAACTAATATTTTAGTCAGAACTGAGGCCCAACCAATCGGCGCTTTTGTTATTGTCACGCGAGAGCCAATATTCATTAAGCATTCGTGATTTCTCTGTAAATCAACAACTTGATCGCTAATATCGTCGGTATTATTGATCACCGAGCGATAATATTAACGGTATATTGAGTTTAAACAACGTAGAATGAAAGGAAGTGTTCGATGCAGCCGGACCCTCTCTGGATAGTGTGAAAAAAAGCAAAAAGAAAACAGCTTTGGTTCGATAGTATAAAGCTATTCTTGACGATTCTTGTGTTCACATGATAGTGAATGAGTGAATGTGTTGATTGCGAGCCTTTCCAGTAATAAATGGTGTTAGTCGCGTTGTTTAGCAAGGCAGTGTCATGTTAGGTGAGGGTAAAGAGGACATCAGTTATACCAAAGAAAATAAGGAAAATGGAGGGGGTTAAGGGAAAGATAGTAGTATGAGAAAAAAAAAATCTTATTACCATTACGTTTATAGTGGCAGTGAGTAAATCATTTGAATAGTGATAGTGATAAAGAAAGTGATGATCCATCCCCTTGCGCCAGTAGCAGCCCCATAGGCCTAGTTGTGGGGAAGCGTGCCACTCCCGACAGTTTTGAAACCAGTGCTACCACCGGCTGTAGTACCTAACCTGTGGAACCGTTTCTTGATGAGGCTGAATACCTGGTACAGCAGGAAAAAGGAAAATAAAAGGGTTTAGACTAGAAACATGGGCTGCTAACGTTCTTTAAAGCAAGAGAACCTTGGTTTGGCGTACCAGATCTTTGCTAAGGAGTCTGGCAATAAGAAAGCTTTTCCCCCAAGGTGGTTGGTCACCCTTCCAGCTGCAAGAACGAGTGTTTTTCCAAAGTGGGGGATGAGGTGATTAATGTGATCTAAAAGGCGTATGGTCAGTGGGGAACCACAACTTACAGACAGCATACATGCAGAGAAACCTCTTAGGGAACTCATTAAGAGTAAGCGATCTAAGGCTGAAGAAAGCAAGGTGTAGACATTGAGCCACTCTGTTACTTTCAAGGGCAAGAAAATAACACCCCACAAGGCTGCCATCCTATCCATTCATGCAATGACCACTATGAGGATCTTAAGTTGCAATGGAAGAGTTGTCTGGGGGAGAAACAGCAACAGAGGACCTGAGAGGCAGGAACCCCAACACCAGGAAAATAACAGGTTGTCCAGGAACTCAAGAGCCTTCTGCCAATTTGTTCCAGGCAACACACCCGTAAGCACACCCAGAAACTTGCGGTGTTTCAAGTCTCACCTCAGCATCGGGGTACTGTAAGAAAATACCCTGACTGGATTTATTTCAGCTTGCCTGACAATGAGATTTTCAGTTGCCATCGTAATATTGGTTTTCGCTTTCTGATGAAGGATGCCTTCGGCTTCTGTGAGCAGCTCATGATAGCTCTTGTTGGAGGGAAGCGAGCTGGAACAGATGTCTCCCACCTTGAAATAGAACAAAAGACTCAAGGTGAAAGCAAATATCTGTGGCTTTTAGAGCCATGAAGATTTCCAAACTCTGTGATAACGACTGGGTCTGTGCCGCCCTGGACTTACATTAGACCAGTCAACGTACTAAGAATGCAAATTGTGGTGTAGTATTTTCAACATTGTTCGCCCCCCTCCCGCCCCCATCCGCCCCCAAATAATTGTTTTCGGCTCTGCCCGCCTGTGGATTAATGGAAGTGACTACTCTACAAAAAAAAAAAAAAATATAAGACAGACCTCTCCCATCCTGGTGAGTAAAAATATTATTTGCCATTATCCATCTTTTTCAAAATCTTGCCGTTTCATCCCTTATTGGTTATTTATTGCATATTAATCACCAGCTTCTTTATCGTTAATCATTATTCACAAACTTATTTGCATAATTAACATAATGCATGTTTATTGCTGTTTATTAGCTAGATGTGACAGTGTTGATTTCAAAAAATTTTTCGTATTTTTAAAACATTTTTGCGTTAATCACCATTACCTTTATCATGAGTCATTATCCAGATTTTTAGGATTATTATCAACATGCTCCATGCTTATTAATGTTAACAAACAGTAGCCTATGTGACTATGTTAATTTTTGGATTTTTTTTTTTTTGCATTAATCACCATTATCTTCATCAGTCATTATTTACAGGTTTGTTTGGATTGTTATTAACATTCTCCATGTTTATTAATGTTTATTAGTGTTTATGGCAATATTATTTTTGGGATTTTTTAATAGTCTTGGTCATTAATCATTATTTACAGGCTCCACATGATCATTATTAGCATATTTCATGACATGTTTATAAATGTTTATCGCTGTTCATTAGCCTGACTACTTGTGACTATATTTTTGGATTTATTTTTTGGGGAAAGTTTTTGGAAAAATAAAAAAAAATAGGGAAAGGGGGTTTTTAGCGATTTTTTTTATTATTACCAAACATTGTAAAACGGCACAAGTTAACAATGGGAACAATATCTTGGGGAAGTTCTGCCACAGAAACATGATAAAACCCATTTTAGTGCATATATTGGGGAACTGCAGCAGAAACATGACATATCCGCACATTTTTGCAAAATTTCAAAAATTAAAATACTTTTTCAAATGATTTCATAGGGATTATCTTTATCAAATGATTTCATAAGGATTATCTTGAATTTATCAAATGATTTCATAGGGATTATCTTTAATTTATCAAATGATTTCATAGGGATCATCTTTAATTTATCAAATAATTTCATAGGAATTATCTTTATGAAATGATTTCATAGGGATTATCTTTAATTCATTATCAAGCTCGTAATATTAATAAACGATAACTTAAGAAAACTTAAGAGATCACCTCAGAGCCTGAGTGATCGACAGAAATTCAATGGCATCTCCTTTTTGTCGAGTTCACCTAACTACATACTGGTCAGCAGTGCAGTGCGTCAGGTTATGTTGGTAAGGCACAAGCGTGAAACAGTGTCCTCTTAACGTCCGAATGTCTTCATTCTTTTTGGATACGCTCCCCCACCACAAAGCCTAAGATGCAAAAGAAGAAAGAAAGAAAGAAGAGCCAAGTGAAGTCATTCAGAAGTCTGGAAAGGATTCGAATCCACATCCGGAACATCAGAGTGAAGCACTGGTAGCCATTGTGGTCGCTACAGTTACATACGTATCAGGATATTAAATATACATATATATGTATTTATATATAAATATATATATATATATATATATATATATATATATATATATATATATATATATATATATATATATATTCCTGCCAAATACAACAAAACTATTAAACACAAAACTATTAAACCCTTGGCTATAATGGTGAGGGTGGGTCTATTCCATCTCTAGAAAATGTATCTGAATTCGACAGATATATGTGTGTATGAGCAAAAATAAAGTTATACCCCTCTTCGTGGTCATGTTGCCAACGTTACTCGTTCTGATATTCCGGATGCAGATTCGAATCCTCCCTGGGCATCAGAATTTGTTCATTTGGGTTTTAGGCTTTATGGTGACGAGCACATCCAAAGTCTGAAGAAATCGAGGGGTTAAGAGGGTATTGTGGTTATCAAAATTACATGCATGTGGATCTGGTAAAGTGACCAGCGCATTATATATATATATATATATATATATATATATATATATATATATATATATATATATATATACATATATATATATATATAAATTATATATATATATATATATATATATATATATATATATATATATATATATATGTGTTTACTAACAGGACCTCATTCAAACTGGATGGTATTTAGTGGAGATATTTATTCAGAAAAAGTAACTTGTAACTTTTTCTGAATAAATATCTCCACTAGATACCATCCAGTTTGAATGAGGTCCTGTTAGTAATTGCACTGACGCACAGAACAATTGTGTATGTGGTAAAGTTGATATATGTATGTGTGTGTGCTTGTGTGTGTGTATAAATAAATAATACAATATATATATTATATGCATAGTATATATACATATATATGGGTGTGTGTATGTCTACAATGATTTGTATGGACTTTGCATTAAATATTTCCTTTATGTATACAGTACATACTTTAGAAACATGCCGTATGTGTTTGTCCATAGACATCAAATTTTCGTATGGAAACTTCTGTATCATCTCAAGGATGTCATGTACATGTTCCTTTCCCCGTTGTAAAATATATCATGGGAGAACTCTCTCTCTCTCTCTCTCTCTCTCTCTCTCTCTCTCTCTCTCTCTCTCTCTCTCTCTCTCTCTCTCTCTCTCTCTCTGCGTCATCAGAGCATTTTCTTTGTTCACATTTTGCACTGGATTTTTTTTATGTTCATAACTGTTATTAGATCACTTAATTTCAAATTCTTCAGTACAGGAATCATCGTAAATCAGTTCCCTTTGATCAAAAAGGTATCTGAAGATTTTTATTTAATGAAAAATTCCCCTATAATTATGTACTTCCCATCCCTTTTTCTCAATTTATACACAAACGTAGAGTGGACAGGGTCTTTGTCATTTTTACCAGTTGATATATATATATATATATATATATATATATATATATATATATATATATATATATATATATATATATGTGTGTGTATATATGTATATATATATATATATATATATATATATAATATATATTATTGTATGTATATATATATCTATATATATATATATATATATATATATATATATATATATATATGTATGTATACATATTTAAGAGTATGAATGAAAAACTTATAAAATTTCAGTATTCCCAGTTAGTTCCCCTTTCTTCGCGTTGTTTTATAAATAGAGAATATGGCCAAGAAGAAAGTTGAACGGCAGTGTAATATAACTGCAAAGACGACCGAGTGAGTGCATCTAACCATTTTTATGCACACAGAGGCCATTACATTTGGATTAGCTCTTTCGGACTAACTAGATAATGTATTTGTATAAAACAACTCGAGGAAAAGGGAACTAACCAGGATTATATACTGAAGCTTTGTAAGTTTCTCATTTGCAATCTGAATGGTTTTCAGTGTAAATTAGTATAGATATAAAAACAACACATAAATTAACTTATATTTTGGATAGGCTAACAGATGCAGCACATCTTTGAAGAAACTTTATAATAAAAGTAACAGGAAGAGGGAATTGCTTTAAAACACCATTTGTTTGCTTTATTTCTTTGGTTTTGGGTCAGTTGAATCGTTGTTCAAAATTGCTAGTATGAGTGTCATGCCTGCTTTTGAGACACTGTTCCATCAGGAATAGCAGCTCATATAGTCTGTCCTCGTGGAGAGAGACTAGCCTCTTAAGGATGAAAAACTTCTTTATGTTATGGATATCTGTAAAATGTTGGCTTGTTTGGATGTATGAGCATATTACGTTTCGAAAGATATTGTTTCTAAGTTTTAATATCACTCGTTGCTGAGCTGTAAGAGGTCATTAAGGCCTGAGAATGTAATGCATTTGATAAAAAGAATTTTTGCAGATACCTTCAGTTCTATTTGATTTTCATCTAACGTGCAGTAAAATGGAAGGAATGCATGCATAGCTTTTGGCCAGACCAAAAGATCCAATAGCATTAAGCTATAAGGAAAGTATCTGAGGATTAGAATCAGGGGATTTTTATCTTAGCGTTTTAACGAAATAAATATGTAAAAGAGACAGGATCTAAAACTCGCTCACAGGTGAAGAAAAATATTGCTGAAATAAATGGAGAGAGAGAACAAAATTTATGCTTTGTTCTCTCTCTCTCCGTTTATATCAGCAACATTCTTCTTTGTTTGTGAACGAGATTTGGACCCTGTCTCTTTTACATATTTATTTCGTTAAAATGCTAAGATAAAAATCCCCTGATCCTAATCCTCAGATACTTTCCTTATAGCTTAATCCAATTGGATCCTTTGGCCAGGCCAAAAGTCATGCATGCATTCCTTCCATTTTACTCCACGAGAGAGGAAAATAAAATAGAACTGAAGGTATCTGCAAATCCAGTCATAACCATGTAACCACATGAACACTTGCATATAGTCAGGTACAAACATTTTATTATATCTAAAGACCTGGTTTCTGCAGATTCTGAAGTTTGTATCAGTTAATTGTGTTCTCATTTTAATGGTAATTCTGTTTTTCCTTCATCGAGGATAGTGGTAAGAATGTATATATTAGTAACGGCACTTAACAAAAAAGTGTTTTGTGAATCTCGAGCAGCTGCATTTGGAGTAAATTTTGTGAAAGTTTTCACAAGCTTGTGTAAGGTAAAGTGAATTTTACTCATTATTACCATGGTATAATAAGGTGTATTGAGGGATTTTTGCCTTAGTGAAATTGTTTTTGGTAAATCTTTTGTGTATTTTTGTATGTTCTTGTATTTGCAGTCTCTTAATTTTTCACATTTCAAATATTGGTAATTCAACTTTTATTTACTTAGCATTTGATGTATTTCTTGATAATTTAACCTTGCACACTTAATTTAATTTTCATTTACTTAAATTTTCTGTTAAAATCTGAAGTGTTTCTGAATAGTTGAAGTTTTGTTTATTAATTTAGTTTCTTGATAAGTTAACCTTTATGATGTAATTCAAGAATTAATTAAATTTTGTGTTGATTTCAAGTAATAGTAAATTTTTTCAGATTGTGAATTCTAATTATAAATTCTGACTTTAAAAATAAATTTTTGTATTTAAAATTAAAAAAAAATAAAAGTTTTCATTTATTGACCACCAGTGAATAGGATTAATTGTGCACATAAGGCATAGTGATTAACATGTTTTGTTCCTTTAGTTTTGCTGAAGTGAATTAAGACCAGGGAAACAGTTAAAGCTGTTTAATGGAGTGATGCCCTTTTGCTCTAGTACATTTCTTGTTTAATTATTGATAACTCACACTTGTTTTGATAAACTTAGCCTGATTTTTCACGTGACTAATAAGCTTTTTAAGGGATCACTGTTGCCTTTAGAGTACTCAGTCGTAATTTTATTGTTAAGAGAGTTTAGGTATCTGGCTGAAGTGAGGAAAATTTTTAATTCTGTGAGTAGTTGTGTAATAACTAGGTACTTGGAATGCACCGTGACAGTATATATATATATATATATATATATATATATATATATATATATATATATATATATATATATATATATATATATATATATATATATATATATATATATGTAGTTGTCCCCAAATACTAGAGTAAGGTCAAAGCCTCATGTAAGTGCCACTTTGCGTAAGAAGAAAAGCTTCATATAATTCATTAAAGTAGACTATATACTTAAAAAAAATGTAGAAATAAGGATATATGATAGAGTGTTGTGCAACTGGAACCTTGGAAGTTCAACCGAAGATGCCATGCATTGCTACCCTAACATAATTTTCCTTGCACATTAATAATTTACTTACATTTTTAACTGTCTATTTGTTGATCAAGTTTTTTTTTTAATAAGTAATCTCTTCTTTCTGTATTTCCCTTTACCTTCTAATACTTTCTTCTAATGAACACCAAATTCTTTGGAAGGTTGAATTTCAAGTCAGTGGCCCCTTTGGTGGGCTTGTTCAGTATGAATAGGGTTCATCTTCTGAATAATAATTAATATATGTATACACATACATACATATATATATATATATATATATATATATATATATATATATATATATATTACCTATGTTTTATAACGTATTTTTATGGACTAAAATACTCGCTAGTAATTGAATCACAGTTGTTATAAAAATCTCTTGCATGTACCTGCGCCTGAATGGAGTCACACCAACAGAGGAATTTGTGTGAGAGAGAGAGAGAGAGAGAGAGAGAGAGAGAGAGAGAGAGAGAGAGAGATCAAAATGTAATTTGTTGGGACAACAATGGATTTGAATTCCTTACGGAATGTATTCCATTCCGGTGAACACAGTTCAGTGGAACGTCCCCCACCTTGCAATTGCATAATGTTGTTCAAAGGCCTTTTTGGTCTTTGTGAATTTTGGTCCGATCCCGCTTCTCTCCATTACACACCCGCCGGAAGCTTTGAAGCGCCTTTGAAGCTCTGAGCTCCGCTGTTGCACTTTCCGACTTTGAAGCGAAATGTGAAAAAAGAGTGCCAAGGTCTCTCGGACTCCTCCCCCTTCGCCCACCCCCCCAAAACCCCCTTCACGCGGGCCAAACAACGGCAAAATGAGCTTGAGCGGGGCTTCCATAAATGAGGCTATTCGTATTTAAAGACTGTAGTAAGACTTCATTTGGAATTTAGGTTTACTGATATTCGCGGGAATGGTGGAGGTTTCATGCGTTGGTTCACTTTTTTATTTGCAACATTTCATTTATTTAGCTGGATGCTTCTCTCTCTCTCTCTCTCTCTCTCTCTCTCTCTCTCTCTCTCTCTCTCTCTCTGATTATCTAAAGTACATGATCCCTACAAGTAGCTGAAACAGATGGGCTACAGTTAGAATAACGGAGCCTTCTTATGAGACCTCAGAAACTTAATGAAATAACGGTGGAAGATTAGTTAGGACAACACTTTCTCATAAGCTGTGGCTGACAAAAGATCTCGCAGACCATAGCTACCGAATTCTTCCGATAATTTCAGAGTTTGCAATGCAATTCTTTGTTTGGAGTTCTTACTATTATTCAGTTTCTTTTTTCCTATCCACAAAATTTGATATATGGAAGTTTAATGGAATTGGCTGTTATTGTCTTTCCAAGCTCATATTTATCCTTATTTTGAAAGTCGCATAAACACGAAAAGAAAGGTCGTACATTACTTTTCTTAAATATTCAGACGTGGGTTTTAGCATTCCTAATTAAAATGAACGGTGTTAGTTCCCTGTTTGCTTTATGTTGAACGTAATAGAAACGAATGTATGCAAAGAAACACGAATGGAAGGAACACGAGAGCTGCAAACAAAATGAAAGTAGGGAGAAACACAATCAGCAAGGAGTCTTTGTGAGAACAGTAGGATAAGAGTAAAAAGAGGGAATGAAAACTACAAGTGGCGTAAAGAGGAAATGAGAGGCTTGGTGGGGAAAATAAGATGCTTTGAGGAGTATTTGCTGAAATCGAGAAGATTGCATGCAGATATACCTGTGGTAGTCGAGAAGGAAATATCTTGAAGTTTTCCTTGTTTTCTGTACGTCCATGTGTCGCACTTACCTTTTTTCTTGTTTTGCTATTTTCTACAGCAATTCTCCAAAAATACAGTTCCTCTCCCTCCGCCTCTTCCCTTTCATATACACCCTCTTCCCGCCTGCTCTTCGAAATAGCATTACAAACTGCTCTGGCAAGCACTTACAGGGGCAAAAAATAAGTTCATTTCCCTCCTCCCTTTTTCGTCTTTCGTTCGTGACCAGCCATTCAGTCAGCTTGCACAACTGCAGATTTTTGTTCATTTTATTGTAGTCTGTTTTTAGCAGGCATCACACCCTCCCACAGCAGATCGAAACAGAAATGTGGTCAAGCACATATGTGTTTGACACTATACGAGTGATTTTGGAACTAGCAAGTTAAGATGTGAAAAAAAAGAGGGAAAGTAATGAAAACAGATGGCTGTCCAAACAGCCATATTGATAGTGGCTGAAGCCACCAACTGAAGCATTGAATTGTTGCCTTATGCCCTCGCTTTCCCAAACATGGCAGCATCTGTTTCCTAAGCTCAACCTATCTCTGGGGTCATCATTTGGGAGCAATTATGATGTCATCAATGTTGTGGCGTATTTGGAAGTCCAGAATACAACCCTTTTCATTGAGTGGATGAGAAATCTTGGACCATGGTAAACCAAGTGCATTTAAGTAAGAGGAGTCTGGGCTATAAATTGAAACTGTCTGTGATGAGTAATAGGGCGTAAACATTAAAATTCCTCAAAATTCCTTGCTGCTGGATTTTATTTCGTAATTGTTCTCAAGAGTTGTTCTGATACGAGCTCTCGCCCAACTACCCTGTTCCGTTAGCTACACATGGCTTGTTACCAGAGGACCATCAATGTCAAACCTAATTGGCTGTTATGTTACTAGGTACTTACAGTAACAGTTATTACCCTGAAATCACCAACACCCAAACAATTACATTATTTGCTTAGATTAAACAAACACAGTTAAAGTCATACTAAGTTCCCAAGAAGGTGAACACAAGTCATTATCATGATGCCGTCTTTTTACTTTGATACTTTCTGGTTAGGCTGTGAACTTTTGAATGGCTATTGTTTGCATCTCATAACCAAAGAAATCATGTCTTACAATCTATGTATCTCTTAGCCATATGCTTGTTATGTAAACTGTATGATATTTCTGATATGGTGGACAATAGTGTCAGTGAAAGTTAGGAACCCAGCCACTGTGGGGGACAAGCCAGTCCAACTCAGTGCCAGTCCCAAGTCCGGATAAATGGGGAAGGTAGGTGTCAGGAAGGGCATCAGGCCATAAAATCCAGCCAAAACCAGATATGACAGTTGACTTTCATCAGAAATCGGAAAGTGCTAGGGCGTTCCCTGTAGGCGACGCGCAGGGCCTCGCCTGCCCCCTTGTGATAAATGGGCAAGGGCTACTGGGTAGTGGGCAACCCTGGTTAAAGAACCGAGTCCAAAAAATGAGAGGAAGAGTGAGGAGAAGGAAGATGGTGGTAGCTTTGAGAGCTGGAACTTTGAACGTGAGGACGATGACTGGAAAGGGAAGAGAGATAGCAGATCTGATGGAGAGAAGAAGGATAAGCATTGTGTGTGTGCAGGAGACTAGATGGAGGGGAAATAAAGCGAGAGAGCTGGGATGTGGATATAAACTACTATATAGTGGAACAAACAAGGAAGGTAGAAATGTGAAGAGGACAAGCGACAGAGCAATGGTTGAGAAACTGTGCCTAGATGGAAAAATAGTCAATGTCGTGAGTGTTTATGCCCCCTCAAGCAGGATGTAATGAAGTTGAGAAAGTGGCATTTTGGGAGGAAATGGACTGACAGTTGAGTGAAATACCAGCAGAAGAGAGAAATACCAGCAGAAGAGAGATTAATTACTGGTGGTGACATGAATGGACATGTAGGAAGGACCAGAGAGGGTATTGAGAGGCTGCATGGTGGCTGGGGAGTTGGAGAGAGAAATGACGAGGGAGAGAGAGTTGTGGACCGCACAGTGTCATTTGATTTGGCTGTTGTCAACACCTGGTTTGAAAAGAAAGAAAATCAGTACATTACATACAAGAGTGGAGCAAGAGTAATCAAATTGACTTCCTCATGTGTAGAAGATCACATCTGAGAGAGGTGAGAAATTGTAAAATTTTAAATGGAGAGTGTGTGGCAGCACAGCACAGGTTGGTGGTAATGGACTTGGAAATAAAGAACTCAGTAAAAGGCAGGCCTGCACGTGTCTCACCAACAATCAAGTGGTGGAAGCTGACACAAGAGGAGGAAGCGAGGCAGGAATTTAAGGAGAGAGTATTGAGGGAAGTTAGATTGCGAGAGGGAGTGCAAGAATGGTGGAATCACAACAGTATGGTGATAAAAAGAGTTGGTGGAGAGGTGTTGGGAAAGACACCTCCTGACGATAAGGAAACCTGGTGGTGGAATGATGAAGTGAAAGAGGTGGTGAAAGCCAAAAAAGATGTAAAAAAGATCTGGGAAAAGTATGAACAGCAAGAGGATAAGGAGAGGTAACAAAGACATAAACAAGTAAAGAAGGCAGTTGCACAAGAACAGGCAAGAGCATTAGATGACATGTACAAAGAGCTGGAAACACCTGAGGGGGAGAGGAAAATTCACAGAATTGCAAAGTCGAGGGACAAGAACACCAAAGACTACTCCCATATAAGACAGGTTAAGAATGGGAATGGAATGGTTTTATGCAACGAGGATAAGGTAAAGAAGAGATGGAAAGAATATTATGAACACCTTTAAATGAAGAAAATCCTAGAAAACTCTTTGAAGATGGATTCCAGAACCTTGGTATGACACATACTATTAGCAGGAAGGAAGTAAAGAAGGCACTAAAGAAGAAGAAAAATGGTAAAGCAATAGGACCAGATGGAATTGCTGCAGAGGTTTGGAAGAGCCTGGGAGAAGAAGGAATAGACATGCTGTGGGACCTAGCAAAGAAAATATACAGTGAGGAAAAGATTCCAAAAGAATGAAGATAAAGCTTTATTGTGCCTGTCTATAAAGAGAAGGATGACATCCAGGACTGTGCAAACTACGGAGAAATAAAGTTAATGTCTCACACCATGAAAATCTGGGAAAGAATAATGGATCAAAGAATTAGAGAAGAAACACCTGTAGGTGAAGAACAGTGGTTTCACGCCAGGAACAGGAACGACAGATGCAGTGTTTGCCCTCCCACAGATGATGGGAAAACACCGGGAAAAGCAGAAAGGACAGCACATAGTATTCATAAATCTGGAAAAGGCATACGATAGAGTACCATGCCTTGAGGTTTGGAGGTGCATGCGTGTAAAGGGAACACCGGAGAACTATGTGAGGTTGGATGCAGAAATAACACACACAGTGCAGGCTGGATGGAAGAATTGGAGAAAGATGTCAGGTGTATTGTGCGACCACAGAATCGTATATAAAAAGATTAAAGGAAGAGTGTATAAGGCAGTGGTGAGACCAGCTTTGATGTATGGAGCAGAAACGTGGCCGGTAAACAGAGTGCAAGAGAAGAAATTGGATGCGGTAGAGATGAAAATGCTCAGGTGGATGTGTGGAGTAACAAAAATGGACAGGGTAAAAAAATGAAAGAATAAGAGGAACTACTAAAGTCGTAGAACTATCAAAGAAGGCTCAGGAAAGAAGACTGCAGTGGTATGGCCATGTGATGAGAATGGATGAGACATATGTAGGGAGGAGAGCGATGCAGATGGAGGTGCCTGGTGGGAGAGCAAGAGGAAGACCAAAGCGAAGGTGGATGGATGTAGTTAGAGAAGACCTGAGAGACAAACAATTGTCAGAGGACAATGTGTTTGACTGAGTCAGGTGGAGGAAAGCTGTCAGAAACATTGACCCCACACAGAAGTGGGAAAAGATGCAGAGAAAGAAGAAGTGTTAGTGAAAGTTGGGGACTGTTAATCATTTTTACCTAGGAAATACCTTAACTTTACTTTCTTGATTTCCTTTCTCATAAAATTTCATCAATATACGTACTGACTTTTTCTGTTGCCTTCGTGTTTTTCTTCGCGGCTTCTCCCCCCCCCCCCATATATCCTTTGAATGCATTTGCTGCTGACCTGATTATAAGCAAATCAAACGCCCTTCAACCGTTAGCATTTTTTCTCGAAGTTGCAGCTCCAAAAATTAGTGATGTTATATTTGTGCCGGTCAAGTTATCCAGGGAAAAGTACTGAAGCAACACGCTCATAATAGTTACTGGCCTTGAAAGTCTCAAGTTCTCTCTCTGCAAAGTGGAATTAGTCACAGAAAATCAGCTTTTCAAAAAGTGTATTAATTCAATACTCTTGCCAATTAAATTACGAAGAGGAAAGAAACTTACAGAATATTTTAATTATCGATGCAAATATATTAAGGATATTTAGTCTTACGGAAAATCCTCTCAGGCTTTGGTGGTTTTCGACTGAGTTGTCATTTTCACTTTCAGAGTTTTCATAATAGATAACCTGTTAGACTGCTGTCTGTTCAAATAGCAAGAGCTCGTGCTGTCATAAAGTCAGTTCCATTTACAGCAGCAAGCCTTTGGGCAACATATGTCAGTTATTTATTTTTTCTTGTGGCGAGGATTGGCCGCTGGAGTGACAATTTTGGCTCTCTGGAGCTCTTTCCTTCGTCAGGGCCTTAAACATCTTGTTGTCAGTTTCGGAATTCTGTCATCTGTTTTTCGAAGTTACTGGAGGTCGGAGACTTAAGAAAAATAATATGAGCCCTCAAAACAGCTCCAAAAAAACCATTGCCTCCCTTCCACAGGTAATTTGTAGGCATCCCAGATGTAGATGACTTGTGTCTGTACTTAAATTATCGATTAGATGTCATGTGATTTACAATAAGAATATTATAATGGAATGTCATATCACCGTCACATTGCGATGAACATGAACGTCGAGAGTTTTTGGACGTACGCTGAGTCGCTCACAGGGCAGAACGTAATAGATTCTCTTAAATTTTAGTCAGTAGTTAAATACGACTGAAATTAGCTTGCAGCTTGGCTCTATTTTTTATTCATGATTCCTTTGAGACACACACCTTTTCAGGTACCATATAAGTCTCTCTCTCTCTCTCTCTCTCTCTCTCTCTCTCTCTCTCTCTCTCTCTCTCTCTCTCTCTCTCTCTGTGTGTGTGTGTGTGTGTGACTCCACTTCTTTCACTGATTTTACTTCATTACATTGTAAAGCAGGTATGAATCTATCCGTTACTCTGAGCGTCATGCAAAATCATAAAGGCGTCAGTTCGACATTAGATTGAAGTAACGTGAAAAACAAGATTTTATCATCTGTATTTTATGTACATTTTAATTTATAGCTGCTCTGTGACAATTAAAATCGAGAACTATCTTGCATATTTATGGTACGTCCCTTTACCAGTTATATTTTTTTCTTTTTTCCCTGACGCTGATTCTCCTCAAATTCCCCCATCTGACTGTACAGAAACATCTTAGTTTGCAACACTTTAGAACTTAAACATAAGTGAAACAGAGGAAAGGCAAAATCGAGTAAAATATATGTATATTTTGTATTTCAGTGGTATTCGTGGAAACATTTTAATCTAACTTTAGGAAAAGGGAAGTTGGAGTTAAATGTGTCTACTCTAGTCAGAGAGATGAAGGGAGATTCTGAACAATCACGAAAACTTTCCAATAAAAACACAGACCTTGCGAATATTGTAGTGCAGCCCTGTTCCTTTTTTCCCAGATAGCAATAAGCCTTTTGAAACGAGACAAGCCAATCTCCTGAGACTCGGATGTGGACTCATTCTTTCGGTGTTGATTTTCCATTTGACTTTTCAAAAGCTCCTCTCTTTAGCAAATGCCCGATGGTGTACTCTGACTGGGACTATAAAACCATCATAATGTAGATTCTCTCTCTCTCTCTCTCTCTCTCTCTCTCTCTCTCTCTCTCTCTCTCTCTCTCTCTCTCTCTCTAAGTGCTTTGTGCTCGGTTCTGCTGCGATACTTCGATGAAGCTCGACTATCATCACTTAAAGTAAAGAATATCTGTACACTTTCATCTTTTTTGTTTATTCGTCAGGAGGAAGGATTATACAAACCTTGTGTGTACGGATTCTGCAAATTTCTAGGAAGGTGGGCCATGTGTCTTTGGCACAGTAGGCCTAACTAGACTCACTAGGCCGTAAAGGGTCGATTCTTGTTCTGTGGCCGAGTTCCCCCTTAGGTTTCCTGAAAATTGTAGATCCTGATCAGTAATAGT
>NC_089780.1:1879199-1899199 GCF_040412425.1 Macrobrachium rosenbergii | reverse complement strand
TCCTGCAGGCCTGATGACCTCAGGACCCACCAAACCCTGGATGACCTCGTCTTCGGTCGCGACCTCCTTTTGAGTTGACTGGGATCTTAGCTCAAGCCTTCTTTCAGGTAAAGTCTTCTGACTTCAGTTTTTATTTACCTTCAGTTTCCGACATTAATACCCAGTTGGCAGTTGACTCACTCCTTGCAGTCAAGAAGTGTCTTCTGTCATTAATTGGTCACCTTTACTGTTTTAATGTTAGGAATGATAACTTTTCATGGGTTACCTATCTTTGCTGTTTTTTATTCATTACTTCTATTAGAACATAGACAGTATTGATACTGCTAAGTAATTATTCTGCCTTTCATGATTACAGTGGGATTGATGGCTTCCCGTTACAATACGAAAACAGTGTCAGTGAATATCTTTAAGAGCTTAGAGAGAGAGAGAGAGAGAGAGAGAGAGAGAGAGAGAGAGAGAGAGAGAGATCATTTTCATATTTGTTTAATTCAAATTTTCTTTGAGGGTTAAATAATTTATAACTTCGTGTCATTTCTGTACACCAGATTTTTTGGCATAGTCGTTCAAAATGCAGGTAAAGATGTATGATGACATTGTAGGTGTCATTCATCATTATCAACTGCAATGCCGTGCGACGCAACGTGTTTGTATGAAATTCTACCATTCAAGTTTTCACTGTCTTTCACTTCTACAAATCTCCACTCATCTCCAGCCTCCTGTCTGATAGTTCTCATCTTTGTACATCTAGGTCTTCCAACATTTTGGTGCCCAGAACAGCCCAGTTGGTCTCTCCTGTGGGTGGTGTGAAAGACATAACCAAGTCATGTCCATCTTCTCATGACCATTATCTCATCTACATACGAAACGTCCGTAATTTCCTTTATGGTTTAATTTTTCACTATTTCTGACTTGTTCAGAATAAGTATGGCATTTCAAATCGTCAAGTGATTGTAGAGCCCAAATGGTTTGAAATGTACTAACCTAATCATAGCCTAAGTTTAGGCTACGACACCCAGGTTACTTCAGCTATATTATTCTAACTCACAGTCAAAACCATATTGCATTATGTATATTATCTAAGACATATGTGGTACAAACTTACTGTTAGTTCAAGTGGCGCATTCAGCATTCTTAGCCTGAATTGAGTTTGGGATTGGCGTGAGCACAATCTCTACTTCATAACCCTCATCCAAAGTACACTCCAAGAAATTCTCGCTACATTTAGATAAGCATAATTATCTCCTAAAGGAAATCTCCCTAGGTGAACTTTACGATGAAAAGGAATACTTAAGTGGATTTGAGGGCACCGGCAACTATGGCTGCATTTCCTGAGTCCTTCCTAGACACAGCCACACTGCACCAAAGCTGTAACGAGACTGACTTCAACACCGTCTCCGACCAACAACAAATGTTCAACCACTTAAGCACCATTACAGGTATACTTATAATTAAATATATGAAACAGCCAAAGCAACGCTTTTCACAACTAAATACAAACACAACAAAACCTAATATCCTTCTTGTACATAATGCGCATTTCCACTTTATGTAAGCCCTTTGTTGGCCGACTCGTTTGAGCTTCGGACTGTCACTCGATGGGCCGGAGTTCAATTCCCGCGGCCGGCTGATGAACAGTTAGAGGAATTTATTTCTGGTGATAGAAATTAATTTCTCGCTATAATGTAGTTAGGATTCAACAATAAGCTGTAGGTCCCGTTGCTAAGTAACCAATTGGTTCTTAGCCACGTAAAATAAGTCTAATCATTCGGGCCAGCCCTAGGAGAGCTGTTAATCAGCTCAGTGGTCTGGTAAAACTAAGGTATACTTTTTATTTCCACTTTATGTAAACTTAGAAAGAATCCATCAAATCACACCACAACTTGCGGAAAAGTACAATCTCTCTTGCCGAAGTTTCGACAACTATCCTGCAAGCCACTGTAGGGGGTTAGTGCTGTCAATGCATCTGTAGACTTTACTTAAGGGCCTTTGCAGTCCCTTCGGCCCCTAGCTGCAGCCTCTTTCATTCCTTTTACTGTACCTCCGTTCGTATTCTCTTTCTTCTATCTGACTTTCCACCCCCTCTAACAATTATTTCATTTTCTTCCTGTTACACCTTCCAAACCTTTCTACTGTTAATTTCCCTTTCAGCGCTGAATGGCCTCGTAGGTCCCAGAGCTTAGCCTTCGCCCTAATTTCTATATTCTATTCTATTCTACTATCCTGCAAGCTGACTGGTAATATTCTTCTCGAAGCTTTATTCTTAAATAAACAAATCATTTAGATATGGTTTCATTGATATACCACTATTTATGTCCGTCTAACATTACAGATCTTACTAGACTAAGATGTCATTCACTATTTTTTTATTCCGTATTGAGTTAAGGCTCCTTTTCTTGAGGCAATAATCTTGCAATGGCTTTTCCGTCTCGTGTCCTCTTCAGCAGCCGAATTGATTTGCGTGTTCGATGTTAGAAACAGATTTCATCATTCTGAATCCCTATCCATGTCTTGAAAATAGAAGACACATTTCCATTTCAGCAGTCAGTATTCCTTTTTTACCTCTGAAAACGTTATAAATTTTTCCATTTCTTACGGACCTGTTGCATGCTGCTGGCAATAGGTTGGCTGCTAAATATCCCTTTTCAATGACAAGAAAACATGGCCTATAGCTCGAATCTCAGTAAAAGAGGCAGACTAGTCCAAAGTAGGATCACTCCATTGGTACATACCTTTCAAAGTTCAGTTTACTTAGAATTAATTTATGCGATAATTTTTTAAAATCTTACAGATTTTAGAACGTGAAGTGTCGCCAAATCGTCAAGATCTTTAGGTAAATCAATCATTTAATTACATAGAAATATTTTGCATTTCTCGATATTTTCGAAGAGAATGTTTTCAGTTAAACATTGTTCTTCCAGCATGTTTCATCATATCGCTGCTGAATGTTCCCAGCGTTTTACACATGATTCAGTTGTAAGATATAAGACCCTTTTGTTCTTGGGGCTTTTAGGTCTTTCAAAAAGTGGTGTTTTGTGTATATGTGAGCTGTTTCCCAGTGCCGGCTGTTCTTACCCTTCCTGATTATTGAGGCATAACACTAAGGTTTATTGAAGCTGAGAATGTTTTAGTCAGTCGCTCAAACTTAGGGTGTCTTAGTTCAAAAGAGAAAAGTTGATGTGATTCCTCTGTGAGATACTCTCGTCCTTTCCAAGTCTCCCGTCCAATTAATCCTGGTGATCTGAATCTCTCTTCATTTCGGAGTTATGCCAAGTGTCCAAGTGCGATGGAAATATGCAAAATATCCTTTTCATCTTTATTCATTACTTCCATTTTTTTTTACACGAGGATGTTAAACAAAATTGGTGACATTTCTCTCAAAGGGAACACCGTTTCATGAGCTGCTGAATACTGCGAGAGTTTGACGTTCGCTGGCGATGTAATTATGAAGGAAACATCACCGTCAGTTTTCGAGAAGCCCATTTTAGGCGCTTTCTTGAGGAATTCAGGAGGAAGTAAAGGCCCAACACATCAAAGTTTTGTCCCACAAGGCAAAGGTCATATAACTCCTTGAATTAAGGAAGAGAATACCTCGGGAATAATGGTAGCGTTGGTCCGGGGTTTTATTCATATTCAGTTCTACGGTATTGATCCTTGGCCCGTGGCTTGTGCACCTAAAAGTGTCATGGAAAATTCGTATGCGTTTCATGTGTAAACAGCAGAAGGATAAACTGAGGTAAAATCATTCTCTCTGCAGAAGGTACTGCAGTGGAATACAAGGGAACAAGTTTAAAAGTTTAGAGAGAGAGAGAGAGAGAGAGAGAGAGAGAGAGAGAAGAATTTCTGGTTATGAGGTCTCCGGTATTTGTTTCCGGCTTATGCTCCGTAACTGTAATTAATTCCCCCTTTCATACTCGATATAATCACTGCACGCATTATCTATTTTCTTATTAGTCTTTTATAGGTGAATGGTTCTGTCAGTTGCATTGTTCCGAATCCAGAAGCAACCCATAATGCCCATATACAGAGGGACTCGCTAACAGTGTTAATTGTTGAAATGGGGAAAGATTTCTGAGAAGAAGAATGATTAAGATTAGTCAATAAGTGATTTAGAAAGCATAATTTTAGAAATGTTACCCTTTTCGCAGGTGTTACATTACTGTTTATTGTGATAAGTCGGTCTCTCATACTTCACATAGTCTCCTTTCCTCCCGTGTCCGAAGTGTCTAGGGTAACGGAAGTACCTGGTGCCAAAACACGAAAAGTTTTGTGCAGCAGGACACAAGACTAATGATTCATGTTTCTTGTGTTTCAGAGTAGAATAATATCGTCGTCTTTCCATCTGTCACCTGATAAATCAATCCTTCCCTAATGTCAGCTTTACACAGCCAGCACATTATCAGGTAGAATTCAGTCAAATCGGGAGATTTGATTATCTACTTTTATACACGGACCTTAAATTGTGAGACATTTCACCTTATCCTGTAATGTAACGTTTAGCTTTTTTCTTTACTTTTGATCCTAAACAGGGTTGTTTGGAAATCATTTTGTCTTCGGAATATTCTTTTATTGAATAAGATTCTCTCTCTCTCTCTCTCTCTCTCTCTCTCTCTCTCTCTCTCTCTCTCTCTCTCTCTCTCTCTCTCTCTGCTAACACCGAGTTGTCTGATATATTTGGCTAATAAAACAGATTTATGATGTTCGGATATCTATAATTTCTCGTTCTAACAAGTATGACAAAGTGACAATAAAATAGGACCAATTGCTTCATAAAACAAAACATTTTTTTCACGTACTTCATTCCTTTCCTACCAATCATTTGTAGACTTCCAGAAACTCTGGGACAGGAGCGAGGGAGCAAGTCAGTTCGAGAATCCGTCTCCATGAATCAACTTTGGGTAGAAAGACATCTTGGATTTGTTTATGCCTATCTTCGGACCCTTTTTTTATATATTTTGGCAAAGAATCAGTTGGAATGCGTTACCCGAGTTGTGTGTGTTCTGTATCTGAAACAAATGAGCAAGTTGAAGTTAAATTATGAAATATATTTCACTGGCAAAAACTGCCTCGTTTATGTCGTGAGACCTTGATTTTGCTTTACGTTATGGCGGTAAGTTTTGTCTTAAAGCTGCAGATCTATCGATACTCACAGGGTACAGGGTATGTATGTTCTTCCGTCTGGTAATAATTCTTGAAAAATATATATCTTTTTCTGTTGAGGCGTATGCTTCTCTTTAATTTTTATCGGCAATTATACTTTTGTGGAGAGTTTCAACCTCTCTACTCACATCGGAGATAGTTCTTAGAGTAAGAATAAAACACCAGAAACACACCAGAATAGCGTAATTCTTGATAGTCTGTTGTGGTTTCTATGTGTGACAAGATTCTGTGTGCCTTTTCTCCTTGTAGTGTAAATATTGTCTATCTGTATGTGTTTTGTTGGCTTGGTTGATGGATGAATATCCTCTTTCTCCAAGAATTCATACCAGTGGCCCTTTTCCATCTACAGACTGGTAGCAAATGGCAAACCATTCAGATATCTCCGTGTCAAAAAAACAGAAAAACTAAACGCATGGAAAAATACAACTAATGTTATAGTAAGACTCAAAAATCCCATATCATATCATGTATGTTGTGTTCAGTACATGGCAGACTGCATACTTTTCGGAGCACAGAACAAATGAAAAAGATTTTGTTGCAGTTTGTGTGATTTCCTGGTGCATTAAGCTTTTACTAGAGCTACTGTTTCTAGAAGGTGGATCTAGCCGATATTACTCTGTAGAGAGTAATCAGCTACTGATTCTGCGATCAACAGCATGAACGCATCAACAGTTCTAAATTAAAATCTTCTAAAAGGTTCTGAGACTCAATAAGTAGACGCAGATATCTTAAACTTAGTTAAACTACAGGACAAAGTCAACAGAAAATTCGTATCATATTTAAGCACCTGATGAGGTATTGGATTGCGTCCCCCCCCCCCAACAAAAAAATTAAGAAAAATATGTTTTCCATTCCTGCCAACCTAAGAAAAGGAAAACAAGCTTAGGGAAACTAATAGCACTGAATTGCTAAGATGGAACTCAGGTGCGCAATGGATGTTCCCTGCTCTGTGCTGTACTGTGTACCTCAGTGAGAAAAAGATAGTTGCTGGATTCTGGTAATTGTCACTAGGTACTGGGTACTCACAGTGATGAAAATGCCCAGTTTACAGAAATCCTAGCAATACCAAGAGAAAGCAGTGAGGAACAGCCAATGGTTGGTGACCAGATGGACGTAATTCCTTCTTACCTTTTACTAAAGAAGATATCAGAAAGGTTCTGAGAGAATTCGCCAATTGAAGCACACCCTTGATTTCTCTCAGTGTGCTGAGGTAATACATCACTAGAACATTATGTACCACATGGGCACATTTCACCATATCCTCTTGTGTTGCTTCACTTTAGAAACTCTCAAGTAGCATATGGCATACTGTATGTGTATATGATCTAAATTTTGTTGAGGAGGCTCGCATCCTTAACAAAGATATATAGCTGATCTAAATTACAGTCCTCCGCGAGAATCGTTGCAAAGATAAAATGTCTATCTCGGCCACGTCCCCAAGAGAGGAACCTATGCCTTAGATTCCCAAGACTGTGACATTCGACCAGAGAATGTCTCGCAGCCAAGGGCACAATACAGTCCTCCCAGAATGGAAGGTTTTCACCAGACATCAAAAACCAAAGAGTGAGGTTTGTGTGTCCAGTCCATAGCCTGCACAACATCGTCTCTTGTATCCATGGCATACAGCGGTATGACCAAGGAGACACTGATGACGTCATACTGCAACGTTTTCCCAAAGGAACTGCCAAAGCTGTTTAATTTTCTGGTCTGCTAGAGGATATACACCCCGATATGATAGTAGGCATCATCTGGGTTCTGGGGAGGTGACTGACAAATCTTGCTAAGACAGAGTGCTTAATTCTCAGTTTCACTTTTTGCTCTCCAGTGTTGTTTCCAGAGCTTGAAACAATTTCCTTGTGTGAGAGTCGTGGAACTGACATGGAGACCTGCGAAATAAAGCTCATTCTTTCTGTTATCTGATGAAAACTATTTGATAAGATGGAAAATATCAAGAATCGTTATCGAGTTTTTATTTTTTCCATTTTTTTTCTTTTGATGTTTTATTTACCCCTCTTGTCAAAAAATAAAATGATTACGTTGAATACTTTAATCAGATAATCACATTCATGATAATTTCCTTTAGATCGACCACCGTTCATTTATTATGCGGTTGCATAACTCTGGCTTTTACGGCTAATTAACTGTATTATGTAGAGAGATGGAAGTCTCATAACGCCGCAGTGACACTGAATTGTTTATTTTCCGAGTGAGCACAAACAAAGTAATAACAGAACTTTTCACTTTAATTCTTACATCGCTGGTAATTGACTGCTTTCCACTTGCAAAATTGGTCTAAATTAGTAAAACGGTGCTTTTACGCTGGACTGAGTCAAGCCTTTTGAAGTGTTTCCATAACATTTTGTTAATAATAATAATAATCTATCCGATTTTGTTTTTCCTTTTGAAAAACTGTTATTAATATTGTCAGCTGTCTTTTTATCTTACCTTGTATGGGTAATTGCTGCGCCTAAAAGTAGATCTGCCTAGCTGTAGAGTAGACTGACTCTCATGAACATATGGCTATACTTCGCACTCTCTCAAGTCATGAGTCCTGACGCCCTTTTGTCTTTCATGCG
This sequence comes from Macrobrachium rosenbergii, assembly GCF_040412425.1. Taxonomy (NCBI): domain Eukaryota; kingdom Metazoa; phylum Arthropoda; class Malacostraca; order Decapoda; family Palaemonidae; genus Macrobrachium; species Macrobrachium rosenbergii. The sequence continues at coordinate 1,891,466 of NC_089780.1, read as the reverse complement.
AGATAGGCTAACGGCGTTTAATATTCTAAACTCCCACCTATCCAAGGAACGACCAGACATAACACTACTTAATCTACTGCACGAAAGACCAGTAGTGGTGTATAAATAAAGCAGAAATGCAGACGGTGTCAGTATAAACCACTCAATTGATAATGTTGTCAGTAGATTAATACAAAGAAGTTTTTAGGATTCTGCATTCGGCCTTTGTTCGTGTCTGCATGCCGATGTTTTTGGAACGTGATTATTTGGAGATTTGTTGCTATACATAGAGTCGTCAGAACTCTGCGTTTAGAATTTCCGTCTTCCAGCCCAGGGCCAGCAGTTCCCACTACTGGTCCCCGTTAAATCAGGTAGAATGAAGGTTCCTCGGGGCCGTACATGAAAATCTGTAGGACTGAGACTTGTAGCCTCGACCATCTCCTATATTACTGTTCTGATTGTATGGGGACAATAATGAAAATAATTATACTTATAATAACAACTGTGTTAATCACCACAATTCATTAGTAGGAGTTGATTCAATCATTCACTACTGATTGGCCTTGTTTTTCCACTTTGTGTGAAGTTCTGTAGAACAGGTATCCTAGTATGCTCCTCTAAATCAGGGACAGAGAGGAAAAACAGGTTTTAAAAAACTATAAAACCTACACATTAATCAGATGTTCCACCTTTTCCTATATTAGCTTCAACTGTCTAAAACTGGTCCAACATTATTTACATTGCTTCAGTACACACACACATAATATATAATATATATATATATATATATATATATATATAGGAAGGCCCATAAAACACTATTTAAACGTTGAAACCATATATTTCGGGCACTTGCTTCTGTGCCCCTGTTCACTGGTAGAATATGGACAGGTGGAAAGTTACAATGGTATACATACAAAAACATAAAGGTGTGGCCTTAGGCCTCCGATGTTATGGAGGTGGCGTTTCTTAAGAAGGAGGAGAATGACCAAATTCCCTAGTGGTTTTTGGCCTCATTAGCTCCCGTTTGGCGATGGATCTGGCGGTCGTGTTTCTTGGGTCATCTTCTTCAGGAGGGGTTTGAGGATTAAGGTGTCGATGTCGTCCGATTTCCAATGTCCTCCTGACAGGTTCATATTGTTGGTTTGATTGATGATAGCAGATTCCAGCATCTTTCTTTTGTACGGACAGCTACTCTTGAAAACCAACTCCGCCCCACTCCAGTTAATGACATGCCCTGTATTTCTGATATGTAGGAAAATTCCCGAACTCTCCGAAGCGTAACTACTGATCTTTTGTGCTCTGTTATTCTTTGCGAGATTCCAGCATCTTTCTTTTGTACGGACAGCTACTCTTGAAAACCAACTCCGCCCCACTCCAGTTAATGACATGCCCTGTATTTCTGATATGTAGGAATTGTCATGACATCTACGTAGGCGAGACAGGTAGATCGCTCTCGCAAAGAATAACAGAGCACAAAAGATCAGTACGTTACGCTCGGAGAGTTCGGGAATTTTCCTACATATCAGAAATACAGGGCATGTCATTAACTGGAGGGGGCGGAGTTGGTTTTCAAGAGTAGCTGTCCGTACAAAAAGAAAGATGCTGGAATCTGCTATCATCAATCAAACCAACAATATGAACCTGTCAGGAGGACATTGGAAATCGGACGACATCGACACCTTAATCCTCAAACCCCTCCTGAAGAAGATGACCCAAGAAACGCGACCGCCAGATCCATCGCCAAACGGGAGCTAATGAGGCCAAAACCACTAGGAATTTGGTCATTCTCCTCCTTCTTAAGAAACGCCACCTCCATAACATCGGAGGCCTAAGGCCACACCTTTATGTTTTTGTATGTATACCATTGTAACTTTCCACCTGTCCATATTCTACCAGTGAACAGGGGCACAGAAGCAAGTGCCCGAAATATATGGTTTCAACGTTCAAGTAGTGTTTTATGGGCCTTCTTATATTCATATTACACTGTAGTATTACAGGAAAAGACATTCATATATATATATATATATATATATATATATATATATATATAATATATATATATTGTGTGTGTATGTAAATATGTCTTCTTGTTTCTTCATTATCATTTATGCTTTCCATATAAACAGCTGTTATCTCTCTCTCTCCCTCTAGATTGTAGTTTGTTAATGGTATGTATGCTTATGTGCCCAAGATAATATACATTCGAATTTAATTTGCGCATTATTTGTAGTTTTGTCCAAGAATTGTCATGGTTTCTGCTATAATGGGACTTCCTTTGGATGATTCAAAGTTCCTTTTATATGTTGTTTGAAGTATTAAGAGAGGAAACTTTTGTATGATGTTACAGACATCGTCACAGGACTAATTCACAGTTCCTTAAGAAAACTGAAAGTAATTATTATGTTGATCTTACGGTCCTCCTTGCAAGGGGCTGTACTTAAAATGACATCAGCGAAGGAAACCTGATGATTCTCATTGCCACCCTCTCGTAGGCGTTCCAGCGAGCAACCATTATTGCTATTATTCTTGAACGTATTGTTTCTTCACCGAAGTACATGCATTGATAATTAGCATTAGTTTGGCTATTTGGCGTTTCTTTTTTTTTTCATTCTTCTCCACCCGCCGCCTAAAAAACCATTAATAGGGTTATGACGCCTCTGTCATGCAAATATTAAACAAACAACGGATAGAGAGAGAGAGAGAGAGAGAGAGAGAGAGAGAGAGAGAGAGAGAGAGAGAGAGAGAGGCGTTCGCTTCAGGGGCCGTTTACCAGCACTGCCTACCAGCCGATCACAGATCATATTTTAGATTAAAACTCCATTTCCGTTCCCAAGTTGTGATGAAAGCCAACTCATCTTAACCCCTTGCCACAAAGACTCATTAACAAAATCTAAATCAAAAAGACGAAACAGTTGTCTGGTTTATAAATTACTTAAATTCCTTCGCCTGTTCTTGTGGAAATCAAGGTTGTCCTCTCGCCATTAATTAATGGAGTAAGGAAATCCTGTAGAAAATGTAGAAAAATAAGAAATATACATTCAAAACAGGACCGTGAAGCAGCTTTAATTTTCATTAATAACTGTCTTCTGGGAAAAAAAATTGTCCCCCTGAAGCATTCAGGTGATTGTATGTGTGTGTGTGTGTGTGTGTGTGTGTGGAGGAAGTCAGACAGTGCAATGATACTCAGTCAAATAAAAAGGCTTCCTCCACTAGAGACTATACCTTTAGGAAACCGACCTCATTCATAAGTAATCCGGGAATGCTAAGGCTAAGCCACTGCTCTTTTGACTTCTGTTACGAGTCGTCGACGCCTGTTCGGAGAAAAGGGGCCGCTGATGACCTCAAGGGCTGCTTAAGCTCTTCTGTCGGTTGGAAAATGTTGGATTAGCCTCCGACGCGACGCCTTTCATACGCCGCCATCTGACGACCTTGATGGTCTTCCTTTCCCTTATTTCCTCAGTCTTTGCATCTGAAAGGGAGAAGGATTCAATTGCCTTTTGCCTTTGTAGGTAAAGTGACGTTTTTGAGGCTCTGAGGCGATGTAGGGGAGAGTTTTATGTGCTTAGGGGCTGACTCTGCGTCACCCGTCGCGAGAGAGAGAGAGAGAGAGAGAGAGAGAGAGAGAGAGAGGGGGGGGGGGCAGACATAATATTGAAGCCTTCTTCGCATGAATACCGTTAGTTTAAAAGACAAAATTGTCATTTAAATCCAGTTGCTACATGGAAACATTTTTATACAATATTTTTCTTAGGATAACTGTACACTTCTGTGGCAACCTTCCCTTCAGATATTGGTCACTGTGCACTGGAAAAGAACCTGTTAAAATGCGTTTTATCTATGATGCTTCTCGAACCGTAGGCAATAATTCGGTACGATTCGTAGCAGAAGCAAACAATTGCAATTGGATGACGGTTAACCAAATGAATATCTCTTAGAGGACGCGAGCAAATAAAATCCATGAGGTACATATGAAGCACAGCAAAATACAAGTTGTGAAGTGACTACTTTTCTGTCTCGTAAGGTTAGATATGTTGAGGAAGCTCCTTTCTTTCATGACAGTTTTCAGTTTACAAGCAGTAAGGCTATAATGAATGAATATGATTGATTAGGCTTTGTACTTGAGTTGACTGAAACTGGTTGTACCTACACGATCAAACACAAAACATCTGAAACCCTCCCTACCTTTTATCGATGCACGGCTGGTTTTCTGAGCGGCCAGCCATCCCGTAGGAATTGAATGCGTTCAGGACACCTAGAGTGGTGCACTGTAGGTACTACCGGGGGCGTTAGCAGCGTCGCTTCGACACCTAGCTGCACCCAACTTTGAGGCTATTAATATACCTTCATTCACACTTCCTTTTTTCAATCTTGCTGTCTAACATCTCTATCACAGCTCAGTGCAACTGTGGGGTTTTGGCCCAGTTTTGCCTTTAGATTTGACAACCTAAATTTCGTAAAGTCAAATCAAAATAAGCATTCAGCCTCAAATAATGCCGCTGTCTACTGACATCCTCAAGGTTTTAATTATGTTCAACAGGCGATAAATAATTGAATATTGCAGATCGGAAAACGTTCTTTGGAGGAAATTAAGGTGTGCCTACGTTCAATTGGCCTTGTAACGTTTCCACGATTGTGATGTGTTATCATACAAATTATTGTAACGTTTCCACGATTGTGATGTGTTATCTTACAAATTATTGTAACGTTTCCACGATTGTGATGTGTTATCTTACAAATTATTGTAACGTTTCCACGATTGTGATGTGTTATTTTACGAACTATTTTGACGTTTCCACGATTGTGATGCGTTATTTTACAAACTATTTTGACGCATGCAAGAAAACGATAGTCAGACATTTTTCTTCTCATAAATTCGTGAGCCAGACTTTCAAGAGATAGCTGACGTTTCTCATGTCAATAGGCAATGTTTATGAAAGGAGAGGTTGTTTCCAGTTTGTAAGCGATAAATGCCAGGGTTTTATCAAATCGGCACAGAAAAAGGTACGCGACTACACGTAAACACAGCTGTGTTGCCGTGAATTAAAAAAAAAAAAAAGGAGTGCTCATAAAAACATCATTATTTCTTTATGGAGAATCTTCTTAGCGTTTCCTCATTGTTACTCTCCCCCTCCTTTGATGCCCCTTGAATGCCAGTATCCTTAAGGATTTCTTCCTTGCTAATATTCACGCGAGTCTCTTGATCTCTCGCTTCATCCTCACTCATTAGAGGGATAATAGGACTCAGCTTTCTCCTGAATGGCGCCTTTGAAGTTGGACGGAAATTTCACCTCGGAGAAGGACTCCATCACCTGGGCCCCTCTCGTCCCCAGTTGAAGATTGAAGTTATTCTTGTTGACTTTCCTTATTATATCCACATCCTCTGTGACTCTTCCTCTTCCTTTTAGTTTTCTGGTAAAGAAAACTATTATAGAGATGGTTATTTGTTTATTTGTCTGTCCGTCCGCACTTTTTCTGTCCGCCCTCAGATCTTAAAAACTACTAAGGCTAGAGGGCTGCAAGTTGGTATGTTGGTCATCCACCCTCCAATCATCAAACGTACCAAATTGCAGCCTTCTAGCCTCAGTAGGTTTTACTTGATTTAAGGTTAAGGTTAGCCATAGATCGTGCGTCTGACACCGCTAGAGGTGGCTGCCGCCGACGCGTCTTCACTTGACCGCATCTGGGGAACAGCTGAGCGCTGCCAGGTTGTGGCTGAGAGTTTCATACTGCAGCGCATCGAGAGTTTCATACAGCTGTACAGAAAACTCGATTACGCCGAAGAAATTCGGCGCACTTTTTACTTTTTTTTACCACTGATTATTTCTGCAATCAATAATGTCAGTTCATTCAGCGAAACTTTTTAATTGTATTACGTCACCATAGAATTTCAATCCCTCCACCAAGCGTATCCACTGAACTTCTCAAAATTGCTGAAGACGGGCCGGGCGATTTAGCCTTCTGCGTTCCGAAATTCATAAACAAAAGTGTAAACAGCTGCCACGCCCAAGTTATTTTCTGATTAGCTTTCTTCTGGGTTGTTTTATTGTTGTTTGTTTTCAACCATTTTTGTAATGAGTGAGTGAGCCGTAAGTCTAGATTACACGTTCTCTTTTCGTACTTATATCTGTCCTAGTCGGGAGGTGGCACCAATTCGTTTGAAAAGGGTATTTTTTAGGGATTTTGTTGATGCTTCCCCTTTTTCACATTCTTTAATCTTTGTTAGACACAACTAGTCTTCCTCCAAAGCTCAGAGACACTGAAGTAGAATTTGTTTTCAGTTTCTGCATCTTCTTCTTTCCTTTGGTGTTTTTATGGGTATGATCCTTTTTACCTAATCCTTCTGGTCCTTCCTATAGGTCTTGACTTCATTTTAAGAGATGTTGCTGTTTCAGTGGAAAACTTCGTAATTTCTTGTTTCTTCCAAGATTTCACAAGTGTACAAACGTTTCGACGTTTGGCCATTTTATTCTGCAAAAACTAAAATAAAATAAAACTGTAAATTTGCTAGTGATAATTTGCGGGATATCTTAAAACTTCAATCTTTTCTCTGGATCTCGACTCGTTCAGCCCCCTGTGTCTGGCGTCATTATAAGTCCTGTAGCCATAATCATCAAACCACTGGCGTTATCAGTGAGTTTACGACCATAATCCCTTGCGTCATCAGTAGCTCCTTCAATCGTAATCACTCAACTTCATCAGTAGCACATGCTTACAATAAAGAAGGCATCGTAGTCCATCAAGCCACGATCACTTTATGTCGTCAATAATTTGCATGAAGAATGACATTCGATATCATCAATAGCTTCCATAATCATTAACACTTGATATTATCTACGTGATAGCTTGGCCTAGATAGAAAGCTTATGGGAATAAAAAATTAGCAGCTAAAAATTAAGTTACCAAGTAATGTCACCAAGAACTCTTTCTGTCAGAAGCATCTAACGTCATTTGTATCATACAGCTAGGAGCATCTGACGTCACTTGTATCATACAGTCAGGAGCATCAGACGTCACTTGTACCATACAACCAGGAGCATCTGACGTCACTTGTATCATACAACCAGGAGCATCTGACGTCACTTGTATCATACAACCAGGAGCATCTGACGTCACTTGTATCATACAGCCAGGAGCATCTGGCATCACTTGTATCATACAGCTAGGAGCATCTGACGTCACTTGTATCGTACAACCAGGAACATCTGACGTCACTTGTATCATGCAACCAGGAGCATATGATGTCACATGTATCATGCAACCAAGAGTATCTGACGTCTCTTGCATCATATAGGGGCATCTTACGTCACTTGTATCATACAACCAGGAGTATCTGACGTCACTTGTATCATACAGCTAGGAGCATCTGATGCCACATGTATCATACAGCTAGGAGCATCTGACGTTACTTGTATCATATAGGGCATCTGACGTCACTTGTATCATACAACCAGGAGCATCTCACGTCACTTGTATCATACAGCCAGAAGCATCTGAAGTCACTTGTATTATACAACCAGGAGCATCTGACAACTGACGCCACATGTATCATACAGCTAGGAGCATCTGACGTTACTTGTATCATATAGGGGCATCTGACGTCACTTGTATAATACAGCCAGGAGCATCTGACGTCACTTGTATCATACAACCAGGACTATCTGACGTGACTTGTATCATACAACCAGGAACATCTGACGTGACTTGTATCATACAACCAGGAGCATCTGACGTGACTTGTATCATACAACCAGGAACATCTGACGTGACTTGTATCATACAACCAGGAGCATCTGACGTGACTTGTATCATACAACCAGGAACATCTGACGTCACTTGTATCATACAACCAGGAGTATCTGACGTCACTTGTATCATACAACCGGGAACACCTGACGTCACTTGTACCATATAACGAGGAGCATCTGACGTCACTTGTATCAAACTAAAACTAGGGCACTGAAAGATCAAGAAAAGGGAGGATTTATGAATTGTAAGGGATTACTGATCTTATGAAACTTAGGCTGCCAAGCCAAGCACTGAATCACTTCCGGCCATTCAGCGCTTGAGACAGCAAGAAAGAGAAATCCAGATGAAGTACAAGGATCGAAAGGTGGAACTGGGGGAAAACCCCCACAGTTGCACTAAGAAGTAATAGTTAGAAAAACTGGACAGCAAGATTGAAGATAGTAAGCGGAAATGGAAGCAAAAAAGTGGGTGCAGATCGGGGATGAAGGGACGCTGCAAAGCTCCTTTAGTAACGCCTACAGTGCACCACGTGAGGTGAGCTGACGGCATTACCCCTCTACGGGGTGAAAGGTTCGTGTAATCTAATGTAGATCCACTATGTGTTGTACTTATGAAGCTTGAAGTATCTTGACCATATATCGAACCAGATGTAAGATCCTCTCGTCGAGGCCTAAATGGGTTTCATCTTCAAAGGCGTCAAGTGAAGTGTGATGTTACAATGTGTGTGTGTGTGTGTCTATGCACCTACTGCACTCTATTGGACATTTGCGTTGGCAAATATTTAATATACTGTATGAGCTATATATATATATATATATATATATATATATATATATATATATATAAATATATATATATACACTATAAATATATATATATATATATATATATATATATATATATATATATATATATATATATATATATATATATATATATATATATATGTATAACTGAATCACGAAAATATGGAACGTGATGAATATATAAATAAAGTGTTTCCGTTTCCTTCATGGATTTTATCTTTATATATATATATATATATATATATATATATATATATATATATATATATATATATATATATATATATATATATATATTTGTTGATATATATGTGTGTGTGTATCTGTTTTATATGTAGATGACTCAAAGAAGCAATCAGATCGTAAATGAAAATTGTCTGCTTGTGTCCACAGTTGCATTTTTCATCATCGGTGTATTGAATACTACATACAAGTAGCGGTCTGGCTAGAATGAAAATTCACGTACCCGGGAGTACTGGTAAACTGTATGTACCAAGCTTCAACCATTACTACCTCTCTGTATACAACAGCCCAGAAGTGTAGGCTGCATTCATATTTATTGACTGAAAATGAAAAGATTGCATTAATTAGTGCCATCGATAACATTTAATATCGAGATGGAAAATTCATGCCTTTAATCCTGCTCATATAGATACAGCGTCTATTACATAATGAATGGTGCCGATAATACTATTTCGCTTCATTGCAGGTGGTTGTTGCACCTCCACTACGAAGACAGGTTCCGACTTTTCTCTCCCGTGTCTGTTCACGTAACCCCTCCATTATTTTTCGCCTTCACGTTCATCTGGTTTCTCTTTTTATGCAGTTCTACCATTTCCTCCTCTCTCCCTCCCTTTCATGTACGGCTTTGCTGATTTGACCTGTCAATTTCACTTTGCCTGTATCCCAGTTTTTTTTTGTCTCGATTAATGTAAGTTCCTGAGCTGTAAACAAGAATTTTAGACTTTCTCTTCTCAAAATCTTTATTGCAACAGAAAGGGCTGCATATTGAAATGCCCTTTCGCTTGGGGAGAAGAGTTCTTCTGATATTACAAACTATAGAAAGCTCCGATACTCGAACTTGTCCATCTGTTGATCCCTCTCTTTTTCAGTTAACAGCAAAGGTTTGAGCTTATTTCTACTTCCTTCAACAGTGTAAATGCTTTGCTTATGTTACCACAGTTTTGCGTCTCGTACTTTGTCTTTTTCCTGCAGTCATTATGCTATCCACCTATCCATTGATTTACCTGTCACATAATTGATGGATGTAATTATGAGAAGAAGAAAAGAATGGGTGAAAATGTGACTGCAAATATAGTTAGGACAAGTGAGTTGGATAAGATGGGAGTGAAAAACGTATATAACGTATATATAAGGATAAAGACACAGAATGGAAGGAAATGAAGAATTTGTATAATTGCATGATGTGTCATAGGGACTGTGGGGATACTTTGTGGGTATGGGGAATAAGAAGAAGAAGAAGAAAAAAATCAGTGTGTTAGGAAGAGCAAGTAAAGGGTTTAGTAAAGTGAAGGGATACCAGAGGCGCAGTTGCGTGACAAAAGAGCTCATATGCCTGCAGACAGGTTAGTCAGGAACAAAGCGAGAACAAAAAAGAAGGAAGGTTATAATAATGGCGGAAGCAGATGGACGAGAACTTTGGGGGAATTAAAAACTTCGACTACGAGAATTTTGAAGTGTTGAATGCGGAGACTAGAAAAGAGACATAGCTGATTGATGTAAGATTGAAAAGGGTTAGTGTAAGGTTGTGTTATCTTAAAAAGTCTCTACAACCAACATAAAAAATAAGTATCACGAGTTGAAGTTGGCCATATAGGAAAGTGTTTTGCCATGTGATGAGGGGTGGAAGGCTAACTCTTGCAGCAATTCACTTGATATTAGGAAAGAAGTAAAAAAGCGTAACGGAGCATAAAGTAAAAAATTTCTTATTAAAAAAAAGACGTCTATTCTCACACAATAATAATGAATGAGTTTAAATTAGAACTGGGGGGTTGGTTCAGTTTTTTAATGAATTGGACAGTGGAGTTTACTTTCATTATAGTAACACATAAAAAGAAATAATTGGCCTAGACTTATACCAAATTGTCTGCATCACATGGAAATATTTTTTTAGATTGTTTTTGTATGGTTGGACTTATAACGTATAACGTACTACAAATATCGTTGAAGGGTCTAACAGTGAAATGAATAAGCCTATATATAATTTATTCATATTCTGATCAGAGTGTCTGAGATGCTTCCCAGATGAAATACAGCGGCAAACTGTCACATAATTAGCTGTCAGTCGGTTGGTAGATATTTAGGTAATATCAGTTCATCCATTCTGATGAGTGGACTGCCTCCGCCCAAAAACTGTTGCCTACACGTAAATTTTAATGGCAGTTTCGATGAAATGGCAGAGGAAATGACAGGTAAACTTGGGGGTGTTAGGGAGGAGAAAGTGGGAGAGAGAGAGAGAGAAAGAGAGATAGTTTATTGACTGTCATTCAAAGTTTTTCCAGGTAGCGCCAGGTTGGTTAGTAGTATATATATATACAGTATATATATATATATAATATGAATAATTGCTTTTAATGTTGATTTCATTGTTAGTAAAGATACACAAAAGAAATAAAGAATTGCAAATATATATATATATATATATATATATATATATATATATATATATATATATATATATATATATATATATATATATATATATATGCAGATCAATAAATTTAAAGGTTCTTAGACAAGGGTGCCCGTAAGATCGAGAATAGGTGACAGCTGCCACACGTAGGAATATTTTCCCCGTGGCATCCAAATTCCAAGACTAGCCCTATGAATTTCTCTAATGGTCTTGGCACTCTGAAGCCATCGAGAACATATTTCCTCAACAAGCATTAAAGAAGATTGAAAGAGATTATCCTGTGCCATCCGTCCCGTAATCTCGACGCTACGGACTGCCTTCCAGAAGGATCTTCAACTTTATTGGCCATCTTTGTGTATATGTATATATATATATATATATATATATATATATATATATATATATATATATATATATATATATATATATATGTGTGTGTGTGTGTGTGTGTATATATATATATATACACACATATATACGTATATATGTACAGTGTATATATATATGTGTATGTATGAATGTATGTATGTATGTATAACTGAATCACGAAAATATGGAACGTGATGAATATATAAAGAAAGAGATAATCCACGAGGGAAAGAGAAACAGTGGAGTGCTTCAAGGCTAAGTAAAGGACTATAAATCGGAAGGCCTTGCAGCACTCTATTGTTTTTCTTTTCCTCATTTATTTTGTTTATATATATATATATATATATATATATATATATATATATATATATATATATATATATATATATATATATATAATAATTATTTCCGAGGTAGAGCAGAAGTTGATATTAAATGAAATATGTAGCTTGAAGTTTATAAAGTGTATATAAAGTGTCGCGGTGATGTGATAAATAATACACACACACGCACACACACATATATATGTATATATTATATGATTATAATCACACTTACACGTGATTTATATATCCAAAGCTCTCTCAAGGAAACATGGAGCATTAGGTGTAACAGAGGTGAGGCGACCCGTATAGAAAACCAGAATTATAAATGAAGTTCTTGATCTCATCCACCAAAGAGCTCTCGGATCTGCCTGCTCCCTCTTGCCAC